>NC_030680.2:2746205-2788078 GCF_000004195.4 Xenopus tropicalis | reverse complement strand
GGTTTTGCCGGTTCTGTCGACACTATGGCACCCCCTACCCATATGTATAAATACAAATATACAGAGAAGGAATGTTCTGGGCACACAATAAGCTGTACCCCCATACTGTACTGTCTAAGGGAAACACTATGGCACCCCCTACCCATATGTATAAATACAAATATACAGAGAAGGAATGTTCTGGGCACACAATAAGCTGTACCCCCATACTGTACTGTCTAAGGGAAACACTATGGCACCCCCTACCCATATGTATAAATACAAATATACAGAGAAGGAATGTTCTGGGCACACAATAAGCTGTACCCACATACTGTACTGTCTAAGGGAAACACTATGGCACCCCCTACCCATATGTATAAATACAAATATACAGGGCGGGAATGCTGGGAGATTTACATGCCGGAGTGTTTATGGCAGACGGAAATGCGGCACAATACTCGCGGTAACTACATTATTTTTTATGCTAATTACGGCTGCAGCTAATTTGCATGCTAATCTTCGGCACAAAAACTCTTTAAGCAGTAGAATCTGACAGCTGCATCGAGGCAAAGGGCTCCGTACGCTCCAAATTACAATTTAAATCTATGTATGGAGGCACTTAATTCCGCGCCCCCCTCCAACCAGCCGTCCTACCCCTCTCCTCAATGGGAAGGGGGAAAAATCACTGGGGGGGGGGGCAGCGGAGAGACAAACGTAAGTAACCCCCCCCCCCGGGGGCAGCGTATTGGGGGGACATGGGGAGCGGAGATGAGTGAAACAACTGCCCCAGGGGAACAAGCTTAAGAGCAAATCAAATTTAGCCACTTCTTACCCACAATGCAATAGGTAATTGCAGCCCAGTAGGATAGGCACGTGATTGGTTGCAGCTGTGTGGGGGGTAAAGTACCAAGGGAACCTGCTTACTGACCAACCAACAGGGTGAGCGAGGGGCGGGGTGGGAGCAATTGTTGGGGAGGTGTGGCAGGAGGAAAGGGTGGGGTGTAAGAGAGAAGGGGGAGGAGCCAATAAGTATTGTCTTGATTGCCAATATTACTTGGCCACAGTCAACTGGGCATGGCCTGGGCTCCAGTTACAAACCAGTGCCCCTACATTCCCATTAATACCAGGAAAACCTGTGCATTGTGGGGGCAAATGAATGAACTGGGCGCCCAATTGGACCAAAATGGATCCGGTGTTGCCTCCACTCATGCTCCTTATAGACTTTCTGTGAGTTCCAATGGGCCAGCTCAGCCTGTTCTGCTGAAATGCATGGGCAAGAAGGACTTCCAGCCTCAGTAATTCCGAAGTTCTCAGTGGCCAATATAGCCACCATACGTGCCAGAAAGTGACACCACTAAGCCACAACATGGCGATCTGCGTCTGAACGTTGCACTTTGCTCTGTGTTTATAAAAGAGCCCCCGGGGCACCAATAAACAAATAATTCAGCCCACAAATCAAGCCTTTACCTTTAATCTCCCCGAGAAGCTCACTGGTGTTCAATCGATCCATTTTGTCTTTCCAGTCCTTCGAAAGAATTTTCTCCACGCAAGTAGAATCTGTCGGGGGGAAAAGGAAAGTTGGGGTTAGCGAGTGCCGAATCCATGGAGATCATTTCATACTTTCTACAATACAGTTCTACAGCATTATTCTGTTTCCTACAGCATTATTCTGCATAGTAGAGAGACACCCAGCTTCGGCACCGGGTAACGGGACCCCCAAGAGAAATTGTTTCAGGAGATTCTGCCCAAGCGTCTAGGTCTGATCCAATGGGGTGTTGAGTTGGTGCCCTATTTACCCCCTATGGAAGCACCCAGCATCCACCAAGTGCCCCTTTGCAAGTCAGACCAGGAATTTAGACGGCTTGGGAAGAAGCCCCTATAGTTACATTTAATGGACTGGAACGAGCTTGGTTGGATGACGCCTGGTTGGATGAAGCACAAACCCAACCGAAACCTTTGCAATGATGTTTAATTGGATACAAATGAAGATTTGGTTTGCTCCGTTCTATAATCACCAGATGCCTGTGCTACTATATCTGTAGGTAGGAAGGGGCAGAAGTCCCATGGAGGACACCCAAGGATGAAAGTCATGGGGCATCTTTCTTGGCTCTAACAGTCTCGCTGGAGAGACAGACTGTACTCAGGATCTGGTTTATGTTGGGAGGTCAAAGTTTACAGGGAGATCATAAAGGAGTGGAATGTAAATAGTGAATCCCTGCCTCACAATTAATCTTATGGAACATGTTGATAGTCTTCTCCCTCTTATCTTGTGTTTATCTTTGGCCTCTGCTCTAATAACGCTCACAGGTCAGAGTGAAATTGCTCACAAACCCCCTTCCAGATCAAAAGGGCTGATAGATTAAACTCAACCTCTGCACCAAGTTGCTTTCACCATCATGTTGGTATTTATATTGCAAAGTTCGGTGGCTTTCCTTGGCCGAGAGGCCCCCCTCCGGGCTCCCTGCTGTTCCTAATTCCATAACCGGCCCATTAAGTCTCCGTAGGTCTCAATTCAGAACGATGAGCCACAGAACGTGCCGGCGAGCGAGAGATGAAATAGAGGTAGAGAGATGGAATGATAGATTGCCAGCGAAGGACTAATCTGGTTAGCCGGCGTTGGTTACGCCTCTGTAGGTTCAGCCAGATATAAATCTCGGAGGAAGTTCTCAGCCCCCTCGCTGGAACCGGCCCAGGTAATCGAGCGCAATCACGGCGCATTAGGTCATGTCTACATTTGCCAAGGAGACCCTAATTGAGTGGGCAAATTTACATCGGTCACAGATGAAATCAAACGCTCAGTCAGCAAATTTGTCGTGGTGGATCGGTGGAATTTTCAGATCCCTGCGCGGAGCCGACAGAATGGAACGAGGCTGGAAACGTGTTTGTTGGTTCTGTGCAAAACAGGAAACATTTGTAATACTTGGTGTAAGGGTGGGGGCTGTCGGGGGGTTTATACTCGGCAAACGTTCCCTTCCCAGGCGGAAAGCTGCCGTTGGGTTTTTTGTTGTACAAGGTGACACCCGAGGATTAACAATGGCACAAATCTGCGGCGTTGCACCGTGACGTGACTGCCGAGGCATTCGCTTTTACAGCGGAAAAAACATAAAGCATCAATATGAGTTATTCTGTCACATTTCCCTTTTATTTGGGCTGCTCCGAAAATTCCCCAAATTCCCTGCCTTTGTCAAGAATAATATTCCGCTGCTAATAGTCCAACCTAATCAACAGAAACGGGACTTTTCTGCTGCAATCAGGGGGCGTTAATATAACCCCCGCGATACAAGCACGGAGTGTTAGGGATAATGAGGCCACAGGGATCCCGAACTCAATGGCACATCTGGAACCTGTTAGAAAGCTAATGGAGATGACTGCCCAACAATCCAAAGGCACCAAAACTCAGGCGTGACAAACGGGAAAAGTGGGTGGAACGCTAATATTTCACTTACTTTTCCATTTTATTCCCATACTTTACGTTGATGACAAAAATCTTTGGCCCTAATTCTTTGTTTTAGGAACAAGAGTGTTTCAGGTCAACGCATGACTTCCTGAAGGTCACAAGGAACTTGTCTACACAAGGTCATCAGACGGTGGCTTCATGGAGACCTCAAGGGCAACTTGCCTATACAAGGTCATCAAACAGTGGCTTCATGGAGACCTCAAGGTCATAACTAAAGATGGTGACATTCAGAAGCACAAGAATAGGATCTTGTAGGTCAGAAGAACCATTCTCTAAGTGTGTCATACTGTCCGTCAAGTTGACGGACAAAGCTTTTTGACCCTAATGCTTTGTTTGAAACAAGAGTGTTTCAGGTCAACACATCAGATTGTGGCCTCATGGAGACCTCAAGGACTATGGATGGTGAAGTTCAGAAGCATGAGAAGGAGATCTTGTAGGTTTAAAGGAACATTGTCTAAGCGTGTCATGCTTCCCACTGCATGGAAATGCCTTTGGATACTCGGGCAGTGCCTGTGGATACTGTCCGAGTATCCAAAGATACCAAAACGGAGATGAGACAAACTGAACGGAATGCTTACATTTCCCTCACTTTCCATATTATTCACATGCTTTGAATTGACAACAAAGCTCTTTGACCCTAATTCTTTGTTTGTGGAACAAGAGGTCAACACACGGCTCTCTAAAGGTCACAAGAAACTTGCATACATAAGGTCATCAGATGGTGGCCTTGTGAAGACCTCAAGGACTAGGGATGGTGAAGTTCACAAGCCTGGAAATGGGATCTTGTAGGTGAAAAGGACCATTGTTTATGTGTGTTGTGCTTCCTATTGCATGGAAATGTCTTTGGATACTCGGGCAGTGCCTTTGGATAACAAAACCGAGTAAAGACAAACAGAAAAAGTGGGCGGAATGCTTATATTTCACTTGCTTTTCCTTTTCACTTACTTTGACGACAAAGCTCTTTGACCCTAAGAATGTTTCAGGTGAAACAGCCTTGTGAAGACCTCAAGGACTAGGGATGGTGAAGTTCAGAAGCCTGGAAATGGGATCTTGTAGGTCAAAACGACCATTGTTTATGTGTGTTGTGCTTCCCATTGCATGGAAATGCCTTTGGATACCAAAACTAAGTAGAGACAAACAGAAAAAGTAGGTGGAATGCTTATATTTCACTTACTTTTCCATTTTATCCACATGCTTTAGGTTGACAACAAAGCTCTTTGACCCTAAGAATGTTACAGGTCAACACATGACTTTCTAAAGGTCATAAGGAGCTTAAATACATAAGGTCATCAGATGGTGGCCTTGTGAAGACCTCAAGGACTAGGGATGGTGAAGTTCACAAGCCTGGAAATGGGATCTTGTAGGTCAAAAGGACCATTGTTTATGTGTGTTTTGCTTCCCATTGCATGGAAATGCTTTTGTATACTCGGGCAGTGCCTTTGGATAACAAAACCGAGTAAAGACAAACAGAAAAAGTGGGCGGAATGATTATATTTCACTCGCTTTTCCTTTTCACTTACTTTGACGACAAAACTCTTTGACCCTAAGAATGTTTCAGGTCAACACATGACCTTCTAAAGGTCCTAAGGAGCTTAAATACATAAGGTCATCAGATGGTGGCCTTGTGAAGACCTCAAGGACTACGGATGGTAAAGTTCAGAGTGTCTTCCCGCTGTAAAGAAATAGCCAAGGAAAGCTCTTCTGAAGGTCAAAATGGCCAGGAAATACTGAAGGCCTTTCAGGAGACCTTGATGTCACCCAGAAGGTCAAATGCAGAAGCTCCATCTTGGCTGCTTCTTGGTTTTGGACCCAGTTAGAGCAGAGACAAAATGAAAATGAGCCGAGCACTTTACCCGGCACCGCTGATTACTGTTTTGAGACTGCAGGCCGTATTTGCAGCCACAGAATGACTAAGTAGGTTATAATTGCAACACATTTGCACAAGTTTCCCTGGAAAGACAACACAGCTTGGAAATGTTTTTGGGTAATATTTCAGCAGAAAAGGCAATTTATTTAGTAATTATATCTTTCAGCAAGTGAGGGGAAATTAAGAAGCTGTAAGTTGTTATGGCGGGTATCAAAATACTTGTCATGCAATAAAACAAAGAATCTAATTCTAACAATTAGGAGCATATATTACTTTATTGGCTTTGGCCCGATAACAGAAGATTCCTCCTACAACCACCAATTACCCATACAACATTATAATTTGTCCTTTAAAGGGAGAGCGTCATCTAATAGGGAGGAGGCGTCGCTCTCGTCTTCCACTAAAACAATTTAATAGGAAGAAAATATTGGCTTTGGGCGTCTCATCGAGCGCCGAGCGGAACGCGCGGATACGGAAATCTCAATTGATTGCAATTTCAGAATTTTTTTCATTTTATTTCAATTCTATTTCATAGTGAAAATTTTTTTTTTACCCAGAAATATATTTTTTAAATGTATATTTATCATTATGGAATGAAAAGTTATGAAACAAGAAGGAGGATTTCGATTTATTCGGATAAAAACAAACAAATCTACACTAAAGGGGAAATACACCCCCCCCCCCAAATAAATGAAACAAATACAGTGATATCTCCATGGCCCTGACGCTACTTTATAATACAAGATGGATGTTCTACATGAAGGAGCCCCCTCTGAGCTCCTGAGTATAAATCACTGGGGGGGGCAGCTACAAAGGGAGAGGTCAGGTGGAGGCACGGAGGTGGGGGTGGTTCCAAGTGAACTCATAGAAATCGGGATTTGACTAAGTATAGGGTTCAATCATCTGAGGAATGGAAGGAATCTGCTCCTGGATTGGCATGATAAGATAAGGAGACCTGGATAATCACTGATGTCCCGGCCAAACACAAAGCAGCCGCCCTATAAAGAACCAGTACCAGTACCTGCAAGGCATTGATTCCCAAGGCATTGATTCCCCACAGACTAAGGGCCACTTATACAGGGTCCTACAGCATTGGCAGGTAGGAGGGCTCAGTTAGGGTGAGAATGGAAGATACTGACCATTTGCTTTTCTAGATCCAGCTCAAACCCCAATTTGATGGTCAATGGTAGTGAATATCTACTTGTTGCCCTAGATACTATTGACACTATGGCTGAACGACCAGTCACTTCCTATGTGAGTGCTCTGAATAAAAGTTGGACCATCAAGGAGAAACCCATCCCCAAGTGAGGCCTGAATTGAAGTCAACCACTTCTTTATAAGAAATGCCAGAATTTTTGAAGGTTCAGGCTTAGAGCCGGTTTGGAACCAAAGACAAGTGTTTGCACCCATTTCTGACCCCGTGGCCCCTCTGGCTGGGCTCCCTGGAGGGCCTGAAACACTGTTAAGGAGGGTTCAACCTAAAGGCTGCTTAAGGTGAGAACTGGGGGAATGGCCATTTGCTCTCTTAGGTAAATCTGAAAGTTGAGTCTAAGGCTGAATGACTGATGCACCAATATCTCCCTAACCCTATAAGCTAAGGAGGGTCCTTACCAAAGGATGGACCTTCAAAGGGGGCCTTAGCCAGAGGTTGCCTCCTCAAATGGGGCTTAAAGAGCTGGACTCCCTGGAAGGCTTTGGGTTGGGGTAGGTGGGACTCAGCCTGTCAGTAATGGTAAGAAGTGGGGAGAATGGTGATTTTTGCTACTATATTAACCCAAATAATAAGGCTAGTCTAAAGGTCAGTCAGGTTGAGATTTGGGGTGACTATGTATCTCCCTTAGATAGTCATACAACTAAAGCTGAATGACTGATGCACCAATATCTCCCTACCTCTGTAACAACCCTATAAGCTAATGAGGGTCCTTACCAAAGGATGGACCTTCAAGGAGGGCCTTAGCCAGAGGTGGCCTCCTCAAACGAGGCTTAAAAACTACTAAAAGACCAATCTGTAGAGCTGGGCTCCCTGGAGGGCTTAGAGTTGAGGTAGGTGGGGCTCAGCCTGAAGGACAGTAATGGTAAGAAGTGGGGAGAATGGTGATTTTTCCTACTATTTTAACCTAAATAATAAAGTCAGTTAGGTGTGACTATAGATTAGGGGTGACTATGTATCTCCCTTACAACTATGACTGAATGGCTGAAACAGATAATTCCCTATATCTAAACCCATTTCATAAGCTCAAGTTGGGCCTTCAAAGGGGGCCCTAGCCAAAGGTTTCACTGACACCCACTATTCTATATGAAAAGTCCCCTGAGTTGTTTAGGGTCCAAGCCCCACATCCCAATCCAAGGTTTCTAGATGGGCCCTAGTAGGTGCAGGCTAGTAGTCATGGTAACAACATTAACCTAGAATGGACCTCAGGGAACCTCTATGACTCTCCATCCCCACATTCTGGGAAAGCCCAACACAATGGGCGAGACTGTATCCAATAAACGGCAAAGGTGAAATCACTAGAAGTGATGGTGGAAGCATTTGGTATATTTTCACCTTTTTTGAGGGCAGTTCCATTAGATATAATGGGGGAGGGAACCGGATTTAGGATATCTGTTACCCAAGGACCCCCAATATCAGTCCCTTTCCCTGCTGGACTCATTACGGATATCAGATACTGGAAAGATGGCGCCGGGGACGAGTCGCTGAATGACCCCCGGTTAAACGAGCGCTGCCCCCCCCACCCCACAAAGTGTTGGCTCCGCCGAGCTACAAATTATTTTTAATTTGCCTAAATATTCTCATTATGGTCTTTGAAAAGCGGCAATAAGGGGCGGGATCCCGCCACCCGCGCTTTGTGTTTCCTCGCGTCGGAGTCGCACATAAAAGCGCAACCTTCATGCGACTGCGACTTCAAAGCCCCAAATGTCAAACCTTATTATTTCAAATCAGCTTTGACTTTATACGACTTAATAAACTGCCGGGGATTTGCCAGACCTATTTATAACAAGCGATTCAATGAAAATAATGATGGGGGCCCCGCGCGCTCGCTGCCTAATGACTGAACTGATCCGGTGACAACAGGCGGCGCCCAAACAGGGAGGGGGGGGGATACACAATGGCAAATGGGGACAAATATACAGAGAAGGAATGTTCTCGGCACACAATAAGCTGTACCCCCATACTGTACTGTCTAAGGGAAACACTATGGCACCCCCTACCCATATGTATAAATACAAATATACAGAGAAGGAATGTTCTGGGCACACAATAAGCTGTACCCCCATACTGTACTGTCTAAGGGAAACACTATGGCACCTCCTACCCATATGTATAAATACAAATATACAGAGAGGGAATGTTCTGGGCACACAATAAGCTGTACCCCCATACTGTACTGTCTAAGGGAAACACTATGGCACCTCCTACCCATATGTATAATACAAATATACAGAGAAGGAATGTCTGGGCACACAATAAGCTGTACCCCCATACTGTACTGTCTAAGGGAAAACACTATGGCACCCCCTACCCATATGTATAAATACAAATATACAGAGAAGGAATGTTCTGGGCACACAATAAGCTGTACCCCATACTGTACTGTCTAAGGGAAACACTATGGCACCTCCTACCCATATGTATAAATACAAATATACAGAGAAGGAATGTTCTGGGCACACAATAAGCTGTACCCCCATACTGTACTGTCTAAGGGAAAACACTATGGGCACCCCCTACCCATATGTATAAATACAAATATACAGGAGAAGGAATGTTCTGGGCACACAATAAGCTGTACCCCCATACTGTACTGTCTAAGGGAAACACTATGGCACCCCCTACCCATATGTATAAATACAAATATACAGAGAGGGAATGTTCTGGGCACACAATAAGCTGTACCCCCATACTGTACTGTCTAAGGGAAACACTATGGCACCCCCTACCCATATGTATAAATACAAAGAAACAAAGAATATAAAAGACCCCCGGGGTATGTTCTATTTTCCCTGAATAATTTGCCTGTTTGCACATAGCAGGTAAAACACAGACTCAATGGCTTTTCATGTGAAGTTTATTTAGACTAATCAGCAATTAAATGAAAGTTATTAATAATGAATTTGCTCTGTATTTACCTTTCAATACCCTCCTACATTTGCTATTCAAATAACTCACCATAAGTTATTAAATGGCAATTTATTCTGATTAGACAATTTGAAAAGTTAATGAAATATTTATACACACACAATACTGTGGGCGCATGTGTAATGTCGGGCTCATCTGCCTCCGACACCGAGGGAATCCATTTAGGGCCCCGCTCGTTAGGGTTTATTAGCCACAAGTTACCAATTTAGCTCCGACGAGCAGAACAGACTGAATTGTTTCAACTGCAAATAGAAAATCAGAGAAGGAACAGTCTCCAATTAATAAATATATTAATGGGAGGGATAATAATAGCCTCTGGGAAGGGACTGGGGCTGTGGGATAGCAGGTATAGTAGGGAGAGATGGTGCCTATAGTAGCAGTGGGGGGATAATAGCCTCTGGGAAGGGACTGGGGCTGTGGGATAGCAGGTATAGTAGGGAGAGATGGTGCCTATAGTAGCAGTGGGGGGATAATAGCCTCTGGGAAGGGACTGGGGCTGTGGGATAGCAGGTATAGTAGGGAGAGATGGTGCCTATAGTAACAGTGGGGGGATAATAGCCTCTGGGAAGGGACTGGGGCTGTGGGATAGCAGGTATAGTAGGGAGAGATGGTGCCTATAGTAGCAGTGGGATAATAGCCTCTGGGAAGGGACTGGGGCTGTGGGATAGCAGGTATAGTAGGGAGAGATGGTGCCTATAGTAGCAGTGGGGGGATAATAGCCTCTGGGAAGGGACTGGGGCTGTGGGATAGCAGGTATAGTAGGGAGAGATGGTGCCTATAGTAGCAGTGGGGGGATAATAGCCTCTGGGAAGGGACTGGGGCTGTGGGATAGCAGGTATAGTAGGGAGAGATGGTGCCTATAGTAGCAGTGGGATAATAGCCTCTGGGAAGGGACTGGGGCTGTGGGATAGCAGGTATAGTAGGGAGAGATGGTGCCTATAGTAGCAGTGGGGGGATAATAGCCTCTGGGAAGGGACTGGGGCTGTGGGATAGCAGGTATAGTAGGGAGAGATGGTGCCTATAGTAGCAGTGGGGGGATAATAGCCTCTGGGAAGGGACTGGGTGGGGTATTTGGGGCACATACATATTAGTGCCATATCTTACGCTTTTCCTATATTTAATCCTCCTAAAATAATTGTTGTGGAACAGTTTATTTGAGGGGCGGCACAATGTTGGATCCCACCCTATTAATAGACAATAAGGAGGGACCTTCAGCTTTTCCCATAGAACAGGGCACGGAATACACAGATGCTCCGTGGGACAGTAAGAACCTGGAATTCAGAGAATCTCGTGCCAGTTCCATCACTTTCTGCTCTAATCCGACTCCCCCCTAAACTGGCATTGGTCCAGTCCATTTTCTTTCCTATTTGACCCTCTTTGGATTGATCCTAAAACTGCATTTTCTAACTTTGTTTCCTTTATACAAACACCTGCCCCTATATATTAGGTACCTACCTAGTGCTACCAACCCCTATTTCTGTAGGGAAATGAGAGCAGGGCAGGCAGTAACCCTTCCAACACTTTCCCCTGTCTCTGCCCCTATATATTAGGTACCTACCTAGTGCTACCAACCCCTATTTCTGTAGGGAAATGAGAGCAGGGCAGGCAGTAACCCTTCCAACACTTTCCCCTGTCTCTGCCCCTATATATTAGGTACCTACCTAGTGCTACCAACCCCTATTTCTGTAGGGAAATGAGAGCAGGGCAGGCAGTAACCCTTCCAACACTTTCCCCTGTCTCTGCCCCTATATATTAGGTACCTACCTAGTGCTACCAACCCCAGTTACCCTGTGACACCTGATGGTGGCGCTGTCGGGGATGCTGGGAGTTGCAGTCGAACACCTGGAGAGTCACAGACCGCAGATGCCCAAGGGGTACAGTAAATGTTGTTTAATGAGTGTTTAACAATAAAACTTGCCCTTTGTTCCATAATGAACATTTCCGCCCCCGGTTGCTGGTTGGTTGCTCAGTACCAGAGACGACACCTTTTGTTCATTTATTACACAAACCACAACCAACCACAAGATTTCTGGCTGAAGTTCCCAGTTAACCCCTTCCCTCCCTGTGGCCGGGGGGGCAGCATTCCCTAAGAGGGAACATGGAGGCTGAGAGGGTTAAACACAATTTGATTAATTGTCCCAGTGACACCGGCCCAACGGGCTGCATAGAATTGTTCCGTTTGTGTTTATTGTGTAGGAATTTAAATTCTCTGCTAATTGTGACCTTTAGTTTAAACAATAAAGATCTCAGCGCCGACCCGGGACTTGTTGTTACTCGCCGGCACCGGGTTACACATTATCCCCCAATCACTGCCACCCCGAGCCCTGGGGTTCTGCTCCAACTGGGCGGTACCGGGGGTAAATATTATAGCAAGAGCTTTTACATTATTGCCCAATAAGAACTAGTAAAGAGGGGGGGCAGCAGTGTTGGGGCCCCCCTATACTCCTGAACCCCCAAACCTTGGGGATAATGATCTGTATCTCACACATATATTGTACATCAGTCAGGGACCCCACTGGCCCCCCTATACTCCTGCACCCCCAAACCTTGGGGATAATGATCTGTATCAGTCAGGGACCCCACTGGCCCCCCTATACTCCTGCACCCCCAAACCTTGGGGATAATGATCTGTATCTCACACATATATTGATATTGTACATCAGTCAGGGACCCCACTGGCCCCCCTATACTCCTGTACCCCCAAACCTTGGGGATAATGATCTGTATCTCACACATATATTGTACATCAGTCAGGGACCCCACTGGCCCCCCTATACTCCTGCACCCCCAAACCTTGGGGATAATGATCTGTATCTCACACATATATTGTACATCAGTCAGGGACCCCACTGGCCCCCCTATACTCCTGCACCCCCAAACCTTGGGGATAATGATCTGTATCTCACACATATATTGATATTGTACATCAGTCAGGGACCCCACTGGCCCCCCTATACTCCTGCACCCCCAAACCTTGGGGATAATGATCTGTATCTCACACATATATTGTACATCAGTCAGGGACCCCACTGGCCCCCCTATACTCCTGCACCCCCAAACCTTGGGGATAATGATCTGTATCTCACACATATATTGTACATCAGTCAGGGACCCCACTGGCCCCCCTATACTCCTGCACCCCCAAACCTTGGGGATAATGATCTGTATCTCACACATATATTGATATTGTACATTATTCAGGGACCCCACTGCCCCCCCTATACTCCTGCACCCCCAAACCTTGGGGATAATGATCTATATCTCCCACATATATTGTACATCAGTCAGGGACCCCACTGGCCCCCCTATACTCCTGCACCCCCAAACCTTGGGGATAATGATCTATATCTCACACATATATTGTACATCAGTCAGGGACCCCACTGGCCCCCCTATACTCCTGCACCCCCAAACCTTGGGGATAATGATCTATATCTCACACATATATTGTACATCAGTCAGGGACCCCACTGGCCCCCCTATACTCCTGCACCCCCAAACCTTGGGGATAATGATCTGTATCTCACACATATATTGTACATCAGTCAGGGACCCCACTGGCCCCCCTATACTCCTGCACCCCCAAACCTTGGGGATAATGATCTGTATCTCACACATATATTGATATTGTAACAAAGTGTTTGGGTGCAGCCGCCTCTCTGGGGTTCGGGGGACGCGCACGGAGAGGGCCCATTAGCTTTAAGCAGATTTGGGCCAATAAATCAGGCGGCGGGGGCCGCGGGAGCTAAAGGGAAACACATGCTACTTTAGGGCATAAGAGGCCACTCAGGGAGCTTTTAGTGCAGCTCAAATGTTACGAATTTAACCCAAGATTTGTTTTAAAAAGCATTAATTTTCTGCCGCTACAAAGGTGATTTATGTGGAACAGAAGCCGGCGGCCCCCCCTCCCGCACCCCCAACAGTAACATTAGGGAGGAGATTCAGCAAAGGGAGGAGTCTGGGGACAGTTTGGTGCTTTTGGCTCATTGTCTCTGTTAATTTGTATGTTTAATGGATTAATATTCTACACATTATATCCTTATAATAAATCATGTCTGTCATATAACCTGAAACTTGTGTGTTATCTGGGATTATGTACCCCCCACTGTAATATATAAGGATACTAGAAGTAGCTCTGGAGTTCCGTGACCTGCATAAAATCACTCAGCCTGCAGCCTTGTGCCTTTATATGGGGGGCACAGAACCCCTCAGTGACTGCTAATATCCTTATCATTTACAGTAGGGGGTACATTATCCCTTATAATACATGAGTGATACTCAGAGTTCCCTGTATAACTCAGCCTGCAGCCTTGTGCCTTTATATGGGGGGCACAGAACCCCTCAGTGACTGCTAATATCCTTATCATTTACAGTAGGGGGTACATTATCCCTTATAATACATGAGTGATACTCAGAGTTCCCTGTATAACTCAGCCTGCAGCCTTGTGCCTTTATATGGGGGGCACAGAACCCCTCAGTGACTGCTAATATCCTTATCATTTACAGTAGGGGGTACATTATCCCTTATAATACATGAGTGATACTCAGAGTTCCCTGTATAACTCAGCCTGCAGCCTTGTGCCTTTATATGGGGGGCACAGAACCCCTCAGTGACTGCTAATATCCTTATCATTTACAGTAGGGGGTACATTATCCCTTATAATACATGAGTGATACTCAGAGTTCCCTGTATAACTCAGCCTGCAGCCTTGTGCCTTTATATGGGGGGCACAGAACCCCTCAGTGACTGCTAATATCCTTATCATTTACAGTAGGGGGTACATTATCCCTTATAATACATGAGTGATACTCAGAGTTCCCTGTATAACTCAGCCTGCAGCCTTGTGCCTTTATATGGGGGGCACAGAACCCCTCAGTGACTGCTAATATCCTTATCATTTACAGTAGGGGGTACATTATCCCTTATAATACATGAGTGATACTCAGAGTTCCCTGTATAACTCAGCCTGCAGCCTTGTGCCTTTATATGGGCACAGAACCCCTCAGTGACTGCTAATATCCTTATCATTTACAGTAGGGGGTACATTATCCCTTATAATACATGAGTGATACTCAGAGTTCCCTGTATAACTCAGCCTGCAGCCTTGTGCCTTTATATGGGCACAGAACCCCTCAGTGACTGCTAATATCCTTATCATTTACAGTAGGGGGTACATTATCCCTTATAATACATGAGTGATACTCAGAGTTCCCTGTATAACTCAGCCTGCAGCCTTGTGCCTTTATATGGGGGGCACAGAACCCCTCAGTGACTGCTAATATCCTTATCATTTACAGTAGGGGGTACATTATCCCTATAATACATGAGTGATACCATTGCACAGTAATGTTCTGTGAGGCCTTTGGGTTGGAGGATCGGCCGGCAGGTTGTGGGACTCGAGGGCTCATTTCCAAGTGCAAATATTTGCCTTCTCGCGGCTCGGACGGCATCTTGAATTAATGGGAAAGCGCAGTTTATTAAAGCCGCGCGTCCGTATCCCGGGTGCAGCTCATAAAACAGAGCAGGCGAAAAGTTACATTTAATATCCGGGGGGGGGGGGGGGGGATTTGTTAAAAGAAACCCAAAGGGCTCTTGGGAAATCCCTGAAACACAGACCGCAAAGTCCTAACAAATAAGCCCAGGTCGGCAATGGCGGCTTTTTCCAAAAGGTTCGGACGCGGCGAGCAAATATTCTGCCGGTATTTTGCATTCATTGTGCTGCTCCTGTATCTCCTCAGCATAAACTGTTTAACTTCTCCTTTTGCAGAATTTAGACTTCTCTGTTGCTATGCCCACTGTCCCTAGTAACACAAATAATTCTGCCCTTGTGGAGTCAGTGGCAATTTCTTTCCAATTCTCATCTCACGCAATAATCGAAGCAGGACCAGACTTGGGTGCCCGAGTATCAGCGAATCACTTGTTGGCCAATTCCATGTATAATACCCCAGAACCCACAGCAGGATAAATACAGTGCCAATTCCATGTATAATACCCCAGAACCCACAGCGGGATAAATACAGTGCCAATTCCATGTATAATACCCCAGAACCCACAGCAGGATAAATACAGTGCCAATTCCATGTATAATACCCCAGAACCCACAGCAGGATAAATACAGCGCCAATTCCATGTATAATACCCCAGAACCCACAGCAGGATAAATACAGTGCCAATTCCATGTATAATACCCCAGAACCCACAGCAGGATAAATACAGTGCCAATTCCATGTATAATACCCCAGAACCCACAGCAGGATAAATACAGTGCCAATTCCATGTATAATACCCCAGAACCCACAGCAGGATAAATACAGTGCCAATTCCATGTATAATACCCCAGAACCCACAGCAGGATAAATACAGTGCCAATTCCATGTATAATACCCCAGAACCCACAGCAGGATAAATACAGTGCCAATTCCATGTATAATACCCCAGAACCCACAGCAGGATAAATACAGTGCCAATTCCATGTATAATACCCCAGAACCCACAGCAGGATAAATACAGTGCCAATTCCATGTATAATACCCCAGAACCCACAGCAGGATAAATACAGTGCCAATTCCATGTATAATACCCCAGAACCCACAGCAGGATAAATACAGTGCCAATTCCATGTATAATACCCAGAACCCACAGCAGATAAATACAGTGCCAATTCCATGTATAATACCCCAGAACCCACAGCAGGATAAATACAGTGCCAATTCCATGTATAATACCCCAGAACCCACAGCGGGATAAATACAGTGCCAATTCCATGTATAATACCCCAGAACCCACAGCAGATAAATACAGTGCCAATTCCATGTATAATACCCCAGAACCCACAGCAGGATAAATACAGTGCCAATTCCATGTATAATACCCCAGAACCCACAGTGGGAAAAATACAGTGCCAATTCCATGTATAATACCCCAGAACCCACAGTGGGATAAATACAGTGCCAATTCCATGTATAATACCCCAGAACCCACAGCAGGATAAATACAGTGCCAATTCCATGTATAATACCCCAGAACCCACAGTGGATAAATACAGTGCCAATTCCATGTATAATACCCCAGAACCCACAGCAGGATAAATACAGTGCCAATTCCATGTATAATACCCCAGAACCCACAGTGGGATAAATACAGTGCCAATTCCATGTATAATACCCCAGAACCCACAGCAGGATAAATACAGTGCCAATTCAATGTATAATACCCCAGAACCCCCAGCAGGATAAATACAGTGCCAATTCCATGTTTAATAATAATATGACTGTCTAAATCTCAATGTATCAGTCTATTTTTCAGACCTGCAGAAGGACCTTGACAATAACATTCTTGCCTGATCCGTACAGACCATGAGACCCTGTGCCTCGGAATCTGCCCCAGGGGGCGACAAGCCCTTCCCTCTTGTTTAGCTCATAGCAGTAAATAGAGATATTGGTTTCCACGTTGGGCCAAGGCAGCGGCGCCGGGGGGCACCAACCAGCGGGCAGAACCTCCTTCCCAACACCTTGATCATCGCCGAGGAAAAGTTGGGGGGGGGGGCAAAACCAAAAAAACAAAACCTGTCGTATTATTATTGAAAAAAAACCGTGTGCGAATGAATGACAGCTCGGCAAACATTGTCTTCCCCATGAATATTATAATCACCGAATCAATAAGCCCACGGCGAAAAAAAAAACCGGCACAAAAAAAACCGCCGTGTTTTGTCATTTTGTGATGAAGTTATAAAAACAACAGACATTCAATATGCCAAGTGTTCCTCAATCCTCCATAATCACAGCCTTATTGAAGGCAGGACAAAAGAGGGCTAATTGCATAGGAGCAGTCTCAATGTAATAGGTTAGACACCCAGGCTGCGCTCTACAATGAACAAAACCCGCGCCTCCCCGTACGCGGCAGAATGTCAGCGCTCATTTTCACGCAATTACCTTCATTCTTGTCAACAGTTTTAATAACCTCCATCATCTCTAAAAGACTTTTGCTTCAGTTAAATAATTTTCCGCTTTTTAATATGCAAATGCGCTTGTTCGTATGCATGGATGGAGTGGATTCGGCACTTGAAATGTGTCACTGCGGCGCGGCGCACCTGTGCCCGCGAACGCTCCTCTTAATTGACACCTAATACTATTAATTATTCCACTTACTGAGCAGCCTCTATTAGTCACCTGGAGGTTTCACTGGAGGCTGCGCTCGGACCACCTCGCCCCGGCGCCGCCGACGCTCTATAAATAGGAGGGACGGATTTAGCAAATGGAACATCACCATCACGGAGATCTGGGCAGGTTTGCCCTTTGTTTCCGGACCACCGGGTCGGGGCTACGGGCGACCACAGCTTAACCCACGAGGAGCCAATGAGAATTGAACTTGGGCTTATTGTTGGCACTGATCCCAGACTGAAGTCCAGCTCGGGGGCCTATTTGCTCTCCTAGATACTCCTGGAAGCCCAGTTGGAAGAGCCAATAGAGTAGGGTTGTCACCTCTTGGTGGTGGTGGAACCAGACAGTGAGGAGATGGGGCAGAAGATGAAAGGGCAGTTCTACCCCAGACTGAAGTCCAGCTGGGGGCCTATGTGCTCTCCTAGATACTCCTGGAAGCCCAGTTGGAAGAGCCAATAGAGTAGGGTTGTCACCTCTTGGTGGTGGTGGAACCAGACAGTGAGGAGATGGGGCAGAAGATGAAAGGGCAGTTCTACCCCAGACTGAAGTCCAGCTGGGGGCCTATTTTCTCTCCTAGATACTCCTGGAAGCCCAGTTGGAAGAGCCAATAGAGTAGGGTTGTCACCTCTTGGTGGTGGTGGAACCAGACAGTGAGGAGATGGGGCAGAAGATGAGAGGGGGTTGAGTGGCACCATTTAGGGGCGGGCTTAACCCACAAGGAGCCAATGAGAATCTAACTTTGTGGTTCTGATCCCCCCCATTGTTTGACATGGGCCGTCCCACAGTTGGAATTTAAGAGGAATCCAAAGCAGAATATCCTTTGGGCCTCCATTATTATCACCATAATTACCCCAGTTCCTGGTCCTAAAGGCTTCCGGGTCCCAGGGCTTAGGGCAGTTCTACCCCAGACTGAAGTCCAGCTGGGGGCCTATTTGCTCTCCTAGATACTCCTGGAAGCCCAGTTGGAAGAGCCAATAGAGTAGGGTTGTCACCTCTTGGTGGTGGTGGAACCAGACAGTGAGGAGATGGGGCAGAAGATGAAAGGGCAGTTCTACCCCAGACTGAAGTCCAGCTGGGGGCCTATTTGCTCTCCTAGATACTCCTGGAAGCCCAGTTGGAAGAGCCAATAGAGTAGGGTTGTCACCTCTTGGTGGTGGTGGAACCAGACAGTGAGGAGATGGGGCAGAAGACGAGAGGGGGTTGAGTGGCACCATTTAGGGGCGGGCTTAACTCACAAGGAGCCAATGAGAATCTAACTTTGTGGTTCTGATCCCCCCCATTGTTTGACATGGGCCGTCCCACAGTTGGAATTTAAGAGGAATCCAAAGCAGAATATCCTTTGGGCCTCCATTATTATCACCATAATTACCCCAGTTCCTGGTCCTAAAGGCTTCTGGGTCCTAGGGCTTAGGGCAGTTCTACCCCAGACTGGGGGCCTATTTGCTCTCCTAGATACTCCTGGAAGCCCAGTTGGAGGAGCCAATACAGTAGGGTTGTCACCTTTTGGTAGGGAAGAAGATGAGAGGCGTTGAGTGGTGCCATTTATCGCTGATTGGTTGCTATGGGTTACTACCCAGGTGCAAATTTGCCCAGTGAGCCCCAGAATCTTCTCCCCCTGTGTGGGTGGGTGGGTTCCATTCTGCCCCAGCTATTACCTGCAAGGTGCCACCGACGCTCTATAAATAGGAGTGACGGATTTAGCAAATGGAACATCACCATCACGGAGATCTGGGCAGGTTAGCCCTTTGTTTCAGGACCGCCGGGTCGGGGCTACGGGCGACGACAGCTTAACCCACGAGGAGCCAATGAGAATTGAACTTGGGTTTATTGTTGGCACTTTGTGGTTCCAATCCCCCCCGTTGTTTGACATGGGCCGTCCCACAGTTGGAATTTAAGAGGAATCATCCTTTGGGCCTCCATTATAATCACCATAATTACCCCAGTTCCTGGCCCTAAAGGCTTCCGGGTCCCAGGGCTTAGGGCAGTTCTACCCCAGACTGGGGGCTTATTTGCTCTCCTAGATACTCCTGGAAGCCCAGTTGGAAGAGCCAATAGAGTAGGGTTGTCACCTCTTGGTGGTGGTGGAACCAGACAGAAGATAAGAGGGGTTAAGTGGCGCCATTTAGGGGCAGGCTTAACCCACAAGGAGCCAATGAGAATCTAACTTGGGTTTATTGTTGGCACTTTGTGGTTCCGTTCCCCCCCATTGTTTGACATGGGCCGTCCCACAGTTGGACCTCCATTATTATCACCTCCATTGGACCTCCATTATTATCACCATAATTACCCCAGTTCCTGGTCCTAAAGGCTTCCGGGTCCCAGGGCTTAGGGCAGTTCTACCCCAGACTGAAGTCCAGCTGGGGGCCTATTTGCTCTCCTAGATACTCCTGGAATCCCAGTTGGAAGATCCAATAGAGTAGGGTTGTCTCCTCTTGGTGGTGGTGGAACCAGACAGTGAGGAGATGGGGCAGAAGATGACAGGGCAGTTCTACCCCAGACTGAAGTCCAGCTGGGGGCCTATTTGCTCTCCTAGATACTCCTGGAAGCCCAGTTGGAAGAGCCTATAGAGTAGGGTTGTCACCTCTTGGTGGTGGAACCAGACAGCGAGGAGATGGGGCAGAAGATGACAGGGCAGTTCTACCCCAGACTGAAGTCCAGCTGGGGCCTATTTGTTCTCCTAGATACTCCTGGAAGCCCAGTTGGAAGAGCCAATAGAGTAGGGTTGTCACCTTTTGGTGGGTCAGAAGATGAGAGGGGGTTGAGTGGCGCCATTTAGGGGCAGGCTATATTGTATCCAGTGGTGACTGGCACATTTTGGCCCTCCTATTGGTAGAATACGAGGAAAAATCTAACCACTCATTGGTTGCTATGGGTTACTACCCAGGTGCATGTTTGCCCAGTGAGCCCCAGAATCACCATCACGGAGATCTGGGCAGGTTTGCCCTTTGTTTCCGGACGGCCGGGTCGGGGCTACGGGCGACAACAGCTTAACCCACCAGGAGCCAATGAGAATTGAACTTGGGCTTATTGTTGGCACTTTTTGGTTCTGATCCCCCTCGTTGTTTGACATGGCCCGTCCCACAGTTGGAATTAAGAGGAATCCAAAGCAGAATATCCTTTGGGCCTCCATTATTATCACCATAATTACCCCAGTTCCTGGTCCAAAAGGCTTCTGGGTCCCAGGGCTTAGGGCAGTTCTACCCCAGACTGGGGGCCTATTTGCTCTCCTAGATACTCCTGGAAGCCCAGTTGGAAGAGCCAATAGAGTAGGGTTGTCTCCTCTTGGTGGTGGTGGAACCAGACAGTGAGGAGATGGGGCAGAAGATGAGAGGGGTTGAGTGGCGCCATTTAGGGGCGGGCTATATCGTATTCAGTGGTGACACATTTTGGCCCTCCTATTAGCAGAGGTTTGTCTGGAATCTTGGGTTCTATTCCGCCCAGGGTACTGACTGCAAGAACTCAGCTGGGCAAATTTGCACCTCAAGGCAACCAATCAGATGATGCTTTCCGTGTTCATCCTAAAGCTGGCTGGAAAAATCTCATTGGTTGCTATGGGTTACTGCCCAGGAGCAAGTTTGCCCAGTGAGCCCCAGTATATTCTCCCCCTGTGTGGGTGGGTGGGTTCCATTCTGCCCAAGCTATTACCTGCATGGAGTCACTGGGCAAATTGGCCTGTGGGCAGTAACCCATGGCGACTAATCAAAAAATGTTTCCACTTGTCCGGGTCAAAAATGTCTGCCCGTTTTTTTTCCCCCCGTGATATCACATCCCCGCCCACTCACGCCGTGTCAATGCCCCCCCGCCCAGACTTACAGCCACGGAAAGAGGGCAACCCTATCTGTACTTCCTTTCTGGCAAAAGCGCAGCAGTCTGGTCCTGCTTTCTGGCAGGGATTCTAAGATACACACAGGGGCTCATTTATAAACACTGGGCAGTAACCCATAGCAACCAATCAGTGGTTAGATGTTTCCAGCCAGCTGCAGGGGTGAACGCTCAAAGCAATCAGCTGATTGGTTGCTATGGGTTACTGCCCAGGTGCAAACTTGCCCAGTGTTTATAAATGAGCCCCCTTTTTACAGGATTGTTAGCCTTTGGTGCTTGGCTCAGTCAGAGGTAACACAACCATGAAAGCAAAGGGCTCCTTATTTGCCCCAATTGTCCCCGGATGTTTCGGAGGGATTCGATTGGCCGCTGGGCGGTCATGTGTCGCTGAGAGAATTCATTGTTCCAGGCAGATGTTTGACATTCCCCTTATGGGCCGAGAGCACGCGAGGAATGCGTAGCGCTTGTCAGAGCACATTGTGCTGTAGCGGAACCATAACACTCACATTCAGGCTCATTAGCAGAACAATAGCTCCCGGACATGTCCCTAATGTGAGCAAATCACTAGAAATATCCGCGGAATATGGAATTTCTGCGCTGGGAAAGCGTAACAGCCAATTGGGGGGGCGGGACTAAAGCCGCCGGGCTACGAGCCCCCCAGATATATCTATTAGCCGCCGTAAATCACATGAAATTCTCTGTTTGTTTTGGGGTTAGTAGTGGGACAGGGGGGCTTCTCCCCCAGTATAGAGAGCGGCAGCGAGACAGCTGGCACAGCAGCTGGTGGGGGAGATTAATGTCAGAAGGAAAATATAAAACTCAGCATATGTGCCGCCCCGCGGTGCCGAGACCCTGCGCCGTCCTACCCGGGCACCGTCTGCAGCTGGGCAGCGCCAACCGCCACCATGGGACGCAAGGTCACCGCCAAAGTAACGAGCAAAGTAACGACAAGAAAGTTCAGCTTTCAGCTGCGATAGATACAGAATAATTCCCAGAATCCATGGGTAGGAGGTGCCATAGTGTTCCCCTTAGACAGTACAGTATGGGGGTACAGCTTATTGTGTGCCCAGAACATTCCTTCTCTGTATATTTGTATTTATACATATGGGTAGGGGGTGCCATAGTGTTTCCCTTAGACAGTACAGTATGGGGGTACAGCTTATTGTGTGCCCAGAACATTCCTTCTCTGTATATTTGTATTTATACATATGGGTAGGGGGTGCCATAGTGTTTCCCTTAGACAGTACAGTATGGGGGTACAGCTTATTGTGTGCCCAGAACATTCCCTCTCTGTATATTTGTATTTATACATATGGGTAGGGGGTGCCATAGTGTTTCCCTTAGACAGTACAGTATGGGGGTACAGCTTATTGGTGTGCCCAGAACATTCCCTCTCTGTATATTTGTATTTATACATATGGGTAGGGGGTGCCATAGTGTTTCCCTTAGACAGTACAGTATGGGGGTACAGCTTATTGTGTGCCCAGAACATTCCCTCTCTGTATATTTGTATTTATACATATGGGTAGGAGGTGCCATAGTGTTTCCCTTAGACAGTACAGTATGGGGGTACAGCTTATTGTGTGCCCAGAACATTCCCTCTCTGTATATTTGTATTTATACATATGGGTAGGGGGTGCCATAGTGTTTCCCTTAGACAGTACAGTATGGGGGTACAGCTTATTGTGTGCCCAGAACATTCCCTCTCTGTATATTTGTATTTATACATATGGGTAGGAGGTGCCATAGTGTTTCCCTTAGACAGTACAGTATGGGGGTACAGCTTATTGTGTGCCCAGAACATTCCTTCTCTGTATATTTGTATTTATACATATGGGTAGGAGGTGCCATAGTGTTTCCCTTAGACAGTACAGTATGGGGGTACAGTTTATTGTGTGCCCAGAACATTCCCTCTCTGTATATTTGTATTTATACATATGGGTAGGAGGTGCCATAGTGTTTCCCTTAGACAGTACAGTATGGGGGTACAGCTTATTGTGTGCCCAGAACATTCCTTCTCTGTATATTTGTATTTATACATATGGGTAGGGGGTGCCATAGTGTTTCCCTTAGACAGTACAGTATGGGGGTACAGTTTATTGTGTGCCCAGAACATTCCCTCTCTGTATATTTGTATTTATACATATGGGTAGGAGGTGCCATAGTGTTTCCCTTAGACAGTACAGTATGGGGGGTACAGCTTATTGTGTGCCCAGAACTTTCCTTCTCTGTATATTTGTATTTATACATATGGGTAGGGGGTGCCATAGTGTTTCCCTTAGACAGTACAGTATGGGGGTACAGCTTATTGTGTGCCCAGAACATTCCTTCTCTGTATATTTGTATTTATACATATGGGTAGGGGGTGCCATAGTGTTTCCCTTAGACAGTACAGTATGGGGGTACAGCTTATTGTGTGCCCAGAACATTCCTTCTCTGTATATTTGTATTTATACATATGGGTAGGGGGTGCCATAGTGTTTCCCTTAGACAGTACAGTATGGGGGTACAGCTTATTGTGTGCCTGGAAGCTGCCATACTGATTATTCCCTGGAGGAAACAAAAGACCTGATTGGCTGCGCCAGATCTGCAACAAACAGCCCCGCCCTGCAGCAGAGAGTTACTGATTGATGAGGCAGAAATGACTTGTTTATAATGTTACAAATAGCGCAGATTCCACCCGTTTGTACTGGGAGATTATTAATGTACAACAGGGGGAACCGGCAGTATCTCTGGAGCAGGAACTCCGGGTCTGTAAATAACCCTGCGGGGGGGGGGGGGGGGGGCGTCTGTACCAGGAGCCTGACGGATAGAAAGACATAAATACTGACAGACAGACATCTATATGATTATGTTGTGTGAGTAGTAGTACGTGCTGGGAGCAGCCGCCCAGAAGGGTTACTGGCAGTAGAGATTATAACGGGCTGGGAGCAGGGGATAGAGTAACGCACACAGCGCCGGTGGGTCCATTAGTCTTTATCTCCTGTCAGATTGGGGGATGGATAATAAATGGCCGGGCCGGGGAGCCGCTCCAAACAGAACATTAGGTGCATCCCCACCTACAGCGTCGCCGCGGCCCCACTCACTCCCAAATTCCTGCGGCTTAGGGAGGGCCAAGCACCCAGGGACTGGGGGGAAACATATAGGAAAATGATTGGCCTAAGTGGGGGTACAGGTAACCCCTTGTGTGCCAGAGTGCAGTGCCGAGGGGAGGATGCTGGGAGTTGTAGTCGAAGTGATGCAGGTACAGAGGAAAGAAGTTCATTACTCCCCCCCCTCCTCCTCGCTGGAGCGCGGTGCTGCAAAGGTGCTGCAATTGGCTAATCTGCGCCTCGCGGTTAATAGTAGATCTCCATTAGGACCCGCGCGCCGTAATAAATGATAATAATTTGAGAGAAGAATGAAATTACTAGGTACCTTGCGCGGGCGCCGCTCCTTCCCCGTAAGCACCCTGTAATCTAACTGTCACTTGGCACCGCTCCCCCCAATCAGCCGCTCACAACATTGCACATTTATTCATCGATGCTAAATTAATAGAAGGTGTGAATAATCCCGGGCAAATTGCAACTCATTCCCGGGGCCCATTTGCTAAATTATAAGGCAAAGCTAAATGGGAGAAATGAAGTCGCAGGAATAAATATAATAAAAGAGTCTCTCCCTCCCTTTGGGTTTGCGCCACGGCGGCAGGTAAGTGGCCCTCATGGGCACCCGTAACCCCTCCCACCTTGGGGCTTTTACCTGCACAGTGTCCCCTCCGAGCTACAGTGTGGGGGCCCAGCACCCATGGGTCCCATTGGGAATAACTTACAGGTAGGTGCAGGAGGCCAGGGTGTGGGTGCTCATGGAGGGCTCATTATGGGTGCCGAGGGGGCACCCAGGCCCAAGGGCAGGAAAGCAATTAAGACATAACAACCCATTGGTCACCTGGCCAACAAGCAGAGTGGGGCCCCAAGTAAATAAAAAAAAACCTGCAGCTACATGGCCACGCCCCTAATCCACTACAAACACCTGTACCCCCATTTAAGCCAATCATTTTCTATATTAAAACCCTGCCCACCATCCACCTGCTCTACACCAAGCCCCGCCCCTTCACACCCCATAAATCCCACTTTTATCCCTCTGCCACGGGGCCCTTGGGGCTCTGTTTATGCCCCTGGCAACCTCTCAATACTAAGTATTACAGGTATGGGATCCCTTATCTGGAAACCCATTATCCAGAAAGCTCTGAATAACGAAAAGCCTGTCTCCCATATTTTATCAAATAATTCAGAATTTTCCTTTTTCTCTGTAATAATAAAACAGTACCTGTACTTGATCCCAACTAAGATATAATTACCCCTTATTGGGGGCAGAACAGCCCTATTGGGTTTATTTAATGGTTAAATGATTCCCTTTTCTCTGTAATAATAAAACAGTACCTGTACTTGATCCCAACTAAGATATAATTACCCCCTTATTGGGGCAGAACAGCCCTATTGGGTTTATTTCATGGTTAAATGATTCCCTTTTCTCTGTAATAATAAAACAGTACCTGTACTTGATCCCAACTAAGATATAATTACCCCTTATTGGGGGCAGAACAGCCCTATTGGGTTTATTTCATGGTTAAATGATTCCCTTTTCTCTGTAATAATAAAACAGTACCTGTACTTGATCCCAACTAAGATATAATTACCCCTTATTGGGGGCAGAACAGCCCTATTGGGTTTATTTAATGGTTAAATGATTCCCTTTTCTCTGTAATAATAAAACAGTACCTGTACTTGATCCCAACTAAGATATAATTACCCCTTATTGGGGGCAGAACAGCCCTATTGGGTTTATTTAATGGTTAAATGATTCCCTTTCTCTGTAATAATAAACAGTACCTGTACTTGATCCCCAACTAAGATATAATTACCCCTTATTGGGGGCAGAACAGCCCTATTGGGTTTATTTAATGTTTTATTGATTATTTTAGTAGACTTAAGGGATGGAGATCCGAATTACGGAAAGACCCCTTATCCGGAATACCCTTGGTCCCGAGCATTCTGGATAACGGGTCCTATACTGGTATAAAGAAAATAAATGAATATTGAGACATTGTTAGAATTGCTGCTTTCATTATACAAATGATTTGGGTTAACTTTCCCTTTTATAATCTCAAGCCGGCCCCTGTCGCTGAGGATGCTGGGAACCTTTCTCCCCCAACCCGATGGTTTCTGACTGATGCCCCGAGCCGACGTCACAACCATCCCAATTAACCCCGTTGTGCCAGGGATTGATGGGCATTAAGCGCAGCAACATCTGTTCCCATTTACAGCAATTTTCATTTAAAGGAAAAACAAGTCAGAGTCTGGGCTGGGGGGGCACAATGACTCCTCGCTGCCCCCGCCGGGTCCGTTTTCCATGTGTCAGCAACTTCCCCCGAAAGGGACTGAAAGGTTACAAGTAAAATAATTTTATTCTGAAGGGATTAAAGCGTCTGGTCAGGTTCAACTGACTGATTTACAATGAAAGGATTGTATTTATAACCCCCCAGCGACGCTCACGAGCCCCCCCCAAACTGTCAGCCATCCCAACCCCTGTCCTACCCGGCACCTTCTGTTCTCACTCATGAACTCAGAGTTCCCTGTATAACTCAGCCTGCAGCCTTGTGCCTTTATATGGGGGGCACAGAACCCCTCAGTGACTGCTAATATCCTTATCATTTACAGTAGGGGGTACATTATCCCTTATAATACATGAGTGATACTCAGAGTTCCCTGTATAACTCAGCCTGCAGCCTTGTGCCTTTATATGGGGGGCACAGAACCCCTCAGTGACTGCTAATATCCTTATCATTTACAGTAGGGGGTACATTATCCTTATAATACATGAGTGATACTCAGAGTTCCCTGTATAACTCAGCCTGCAGCCTTGTGCCTTTATATGGGGGGCACAGAACCCCTCAGTGACTGCTAATATCCTTATCATTTACAGTAGGGGGTACATTATCCCTTATAATACATGAGTGATACTCAGAGTTCCCTGTATAACTCAGCCTGCAGCCTTGTGCCTTTATATGGGGGGCACAGAACCCCTCAGTGACTGCTAATATCCTTATCATTTACAGTAGGGGGTACATTATCCCTTATAATACATGAGTGATACTCAGAGTTCCCTGTATAACTCAGCCTGCAGCCTTGTGCCTTTATATGGGGGGCACAGAACCCCTCAGTGACTGCTAATATCCTTATCATTTACAGTAGGGGGTACATTATCCCTTATAATACATGAGTGATACTCAGAGTTCCCTGTATAACTCAGCCTGCAGCCTTGTGCCTTTATATGGGGGGCACAGAACCCCTCAGTGACTGCTAATATCCTTATCACTGACAGTAGGGGGTACATTATTCCCTATATAACAACATGTGGCTTGGGGGGATATTATAAGTATATAAATCAGTACTTTTAGCAATATGTTTATTTACACATATTTATGGCACAGAGCGTTTGGTTCTTCCTGACACGAGGGACAAGTTCCCCTTTGAGTGGAGTCGGCAGCTGATTGGATGGGGGGGGGATCATCGGATCACAATCAGCAGTGGCTGAGTAATGATAATAGGAAGCCTGCGGAAGGTAATGGGGGCATTATAAGAACAGCGCATTAATGACACAGCTGCTCGCGTGCGGTTCAGTGCGGTGGCGGCACAGTTACGCATTTCTGCTCATTAACCCTCTCTGCCAGCAGGATGGGGGAGGCAATAAGGGGGTATTATAAGGCGGCTATAGGGGGTATTATAAGGCGGATATAGGGGGGTATTATAAGGCGGCTATAGGGGGTATTATAAGGCGGATATAGGGGGTATTATAAGGCGGCTATAGGGGGTATTATAAGGCGGATATAGGGGGTATTATAAGGCGGCTATAGGGGGTAATTATCAGGCGTATATAGGGGGGTATTATAAGGCGGATACAGGGGGTATTATAAGGCGGATATAGGGGGTATTATAAGGCGGCTATAGGGGGTATTATAAGGCGGATATAGGGGGTATTATAAGGCGGATACAGGGGGTATTATAAGGCGGATATAGGGGGTATTATAAGGCGGATATAGGGGGTATTATAAGGCGGCTATAGGGGGTATTATAAGGCGTATATAGGGGGTATTATAAGGCGGATATAGGGGGTATTATAAGGCGGATATAGGGGGTATTATAAGGCGGATACAGGGGGTATTATAAGGCGGATATAGGGGGTATTATAAGGCGGATTATAGGGGGTATTATAAGGCGGCTATAGGGGGTATTATAAGGCGTATATAGGGGGTATTATAAGGCGGATATAGGGGGTATTATAAGGCGGATATAGGGGGTATTATAAGGCGGATATAGGGAGTATTATAAGGCGGATATAGGGGGTATTATAAGGCGGATATAGGGGGTATTATAAGGCATATATAGGGGGTATTATAAGGCAGATATAGGGGGTATTATAAGGCAGATATAGGGGGTATTATAAGGCAGATATCGGGGAGCTGTAACAATGCACAAAATCCCAGATTCAATTTGGGGCCAAATGCTCTAATTCTGAACTCGGACCCAAATCCAACCTGCCAATCATTGCTAGGGTTTCTCTCTATAAAGCACCCACATAGTCCATAGGGCTGTACAATAGGCTGGGCGGGGGCCGGAAGCTTTTAGCAAGAGCTTTGGGGTGGGGGGGTCATTTATAATGTGCATCAGTCCTGGCCCGGTGCCCACAGAGAGAAAGGAGCTGTATAATGTCTGCCCCACAAGTGGGCGCGAGGCCTGACTGGCAGGGAGCAGTGGGAGTAAAGGGGCATCAGTTCAGCTTGGCACAGTGTGGGCTCAGCTTGGCACAGTGTTGGCCCAGCTTGGCACAGTGGTTGGCTCAGCTTGGCACAGTGTTGGCTCAGCTTGGCACAGTGTGGGCTCAGCTTGGCACAGTGTGGGCTTCAGCTGGGCACAGTGTGGGCTCAGCTGGCACAGTGTTGGCTCAGCTGGGCACAGTGTTGGCTCAGCTGGGCCACAGTGTTGGCTCAGTTTGGCACAGTGTTGGCTCAGTCTGGCACAGTGTTGGCTCAGCTGGGCACAGTGTGGGCTCAGTTTGGCACAGTGTTGGCTCAGCTTGGCACAGTGTTGGCTCAGCTTGGCACAGTGTTGGCTCAGTTTGGCACAGTGTTGGCTCAGTCTGGCACAGTGTTGGCTCAGCTGGGCACAGTGTGGGCTCAGTTTTGGCACAGTGTTGGCTCAGTCTGGCACAGTGTTGGCTCAGCTGGGCACAGTGTGGGCTCAGCTGGGCACAGTGTGGTCTCAGTTTGGCACAGTGTTGGCTCAGTCTGGCACAGTGTTGGCTCAGCTGGGCACAGTGTTGGCTCAGTTTGGCACAGTGTTGGCTCAGTCTGGCACAGTGTTGGCTCAGCTGGGCACAGTGTTGGCTCAGTTTGGCACAGTGTTGGCTCAGTCTGGCACAGTGTTGGCTCAGCTGGGCACAGTGTTGGCTCAGTTTGGCAAGTGTTGGCTCAGTCCTGGCACAGTGTTGGCTCAGCTGGGCACAGTGTGGGCTCAGTTTGGCACCAGTGTTGGCTCAGCTTGGCACAGTGTTGGCTCAGCTTGGCACAGTGTTGGCTCAGTCTGGCCAGTGTTGGCTCAGCTTGGCACAGTGTTGGCTCAGCTGGGCACAGTGTGGGCTCAGTTTGGCACAGTGTTGGCTCAGCTTGGCAAAGTGTTGGCTCAGCTTGGCACAGTGTTGGCTCAGTCTGGCAGCAGTGTTGGCTCAGCTTGGCAAAGTGTTGGCCTCAGCTTGGCACAGTGTTGGCTCAGTCTGGCACAGTGTTGGCTCAGCTGGGCACAGTGTTGGCTCAGTCTGGCACAGTGTTGGCTCAGCTTGGCACAGTGTTGGCTCAGTCTGGCACAGTGTTGGCTCAGCTTGGCACAGTGTTGGCTCAGTCTGGCACAGTGTTGGCTCAGCTTGGCAAAGTGTTGGGCTCAGCTTGGCACAGTGTTGGCTCAGTCTGGCACAGTGTTGGCTCAGCTGGGCACAGCACCCTACGGCTGCATATGAGCTGGAATTGAGTGGTCAAAAGAGGAAGAGTTTAATGTGGGAGACACAGAGGGGCAAGAAGGGAAAATAGCCCCAAGCTGCCCATGAGATTGGCCATGGTGAGGGGGTCGTTTTCTGATATGGCCAACTCAGCCTGATTCCATGGGCTAGCAATCTGATCATATAGGGGGCCTACAGGGACCCATCAGACGAGGGCCACAATGCACTGATGCACCCTGAACCAATGGGATTTTTAGAGGGCCCCCTAGGGCCCCACACACAGGCCAATAGGCTGCCAAGTCAATGAGGGGGAAATGTTAGAGAGGAAGAGGAGGGAATGAGAGCAAGGGCAGCGGGGGAAACGGCTGAGCCCTAATAGGGTAAGACTGTCCCTCAATATCCAGAGAAAGAGACGCCGGCCATTAGGTGGCCAAACACTGGCCAATACCCCCGGCTACCCATGTGACCGGCCCGAGGGCCAAACGGGCCCCAGAACAAGCGATTTTCATCTCCTGATTGGTTCCAATAAGACGAAGGTCTCTGCTCTCGGGGCTCTATGATAAATAACTGCAAATAAATTCCTATAAAAGCCACAAAGGCGGCGAGGTGCGCCGAACACAATCACGCGGGCGGGACCCGCCGAGCCATTTTTATTATGCATTAAGACAATTACGGCCAAGGCGCTGACATTTTTACCCCGGCGATCAACGGCTTCTCTCCAAATAATACATTTCCAATGTTCCGTAAATAAGCAAGTGGGCACATGTCGTTATCCGTACTTACAGCGAGACCCTGTCTAATCGCGCTTTCACCGCTAAGGTGGCTATTCAGCCTAATGCAAAGCCCCGCGTGCTCGGGAGCCATTTTCATTCATTACCGCGGTCAAAAGCACTTAAGGCACTTTCAGACCTTGTTCCGAAACAGCGGGGACCGCGGGGGAACTGAGGCTAAAGAGAAACTCGAGTTCATCCCCGGGAAGAAGAGAAAATCTATCAGAGAGGGTCCTTTTCCCAAACAAGTGGGCAATTCACCCGCACAAGCGCCATCCGGAGCGCAATTTCCTGGATTTCTGCACATTAATGTCTGTCCGGCCCCCGAATTTCTCACATGGGGTGGGAACAAACGGAATGGGGGTCTGTGGCAAATACTGTATATCCTGATACAAATCAAAATATTCGTTATTATCTCTCAGTACAGTAATATGGTACAGCTTATTGTGTGCCCAGAACATTCCTTCTCTGTATATTTGTATTTATACATATGGGTAGGGGGTGCCATAGTGTTTCCCTTAGACAGTACAGTATGGGGGTACAGCTTATTGTGTGCCCAGAACATTCCTTCTCTGTATATTTGTATTTATACATATGGGTAGGGGGTGCCATAGTGGTTTCCCTTAGACAGTACAGTATGGGGGTACAGCTTATTGTGTGCCAGAACATTTCCTCTCTCCGGGAGAATTTTGTATTTATACATATGGGTAGGGGGTGCCATAGTGTTTCCCTTAGACAGTACAGTATGGGGGTACAGCTTATTGTGTGCCCAGAACATTGCTTCTCTGTATATTTGTATTTATACATATGGGTAGGAGGTGCCATAGTGTTTCCCTTAGACAGTACAGTATGGGGGTACAGTTTATTGTGTACCCAGAACATTCCTCTCTGTATATTTGTATTTATACATATGGGTAGGGGGTGCCATAGTGTTTCCCTTAGACAGTACAGTATGGGGGTACAGCTTATTGTGTGCCCAGAACATTCCTTCTCTGTATATTTGTATTTATACATATGGGTAGGGGGTGCCATAGTGTTTCCCTTAGACAGTACAGTATGGGGGTACAGCTTATTGTGTGCCCAGAACATTCCTTCTCTGTATATTTGTATTTATACATATGGGTAGGGGGTGCCATAGTGTTTCCCTTAGACAGTACAGTATGGGGGTACAGCTTATTGTGTGCCCAGAACATTCCTTCTCTGTATATTTGTATTTATACATATGGGTAGGGGGTGCCATAGTGTTTCCCTTAGACAGTACAGTATGGGGGTACAGCTTATTGTGTGCCCAGAACATTCCTTCTCTGTATATTTGTATTTATACATATGGGTAGGGGGTGCCATAGTGTTTCCCTTAGACAGTACAGTATGGGGGTACAGCTTATTGTGTGCCCAGAACATTCCTTCTCTGTATATTTGTATTTATACATATGGGTAGGAGGTGCCATAGTGTTTCCCTTAGACAGTACAGTATGGGGGTACAGCTTATTGTGTGCCCAGAACATTCCTTCTCTGTATATTTGTATTTATACATATGGGTAGGAGGTGCCATAGTGTTTCCCTTAGACAGTACAGTATGGGGGTACAGCTTATTGTGTGCCCAGAACATTCCTTCTCTGTATATTTGTATTTATACATATGGGTAGGGGGTGCCATAGTGTTTCCCTTAGACAGTACAGTATGAGGGTACAGCTTATTGTGTGCCCAGAACATTCCTTCTCTGTATATTTGTATTTATACATATGGGTAGGGGGTGCCATAGTGTTTCCCTTAGACAGTACAGTATGGGGGTACAGCTTATTGTGTGCCCAGAACATTCCTTCTCTGTATATTTGTATTTATACATATGGGTAGGGGGTGCCATAGTGTTTCCCTTAGACAGTACAGTATGGGGGTACAGCTTATTGTGTGCCCAGAACATTCCTTCTCTGTATATTTGTATTTATACATATGGGTAGGAGGTGCCATAGTGTTTCCCTTAGACAGTACAGTATGGGGGTACAGCTTATTGTGTGCCCAGAACATTCCTTCTCTGTATATTTGTATTTATACATATGGGTAGGGGGTGCCATAGTGTTTCCCTTAGACAGTACAGTATGGGGGTACAGCTTATTGTGTGCCCAGAACATTCCTTCTCTGTATATTTGTATTTATACATATGTGTAGGAGTTTCCATAGTGTTTCCCTTAGACAGTACAGTATGGGGGTACAGCTTATTGTGTGCTCAGAACATTCCTTCTCTGTATATTTGTATTTATACATATGGGTAGGGGGTGCCATAGTGTTTCCCTTAGACAGTACAGTATGGGGGTACAGCTTATTGTGTGCCCAGAACATTCCTTCTCTGGATATTTGTATTGATACATATGGGTAGGGGGTGCCATAGTGTTTCCCTTAGACAGTACAGTATGGGGGTACAGCTTATTGTCTGCCCAGAACATTCCTTCTCTGTATATTTGTATTTATACATATGGGTAGGAGGTGCCATAGTGTTTCCCTTAGACAGTACAGTATGGGGGTACAGTTTATTGTGTGCCCAGAACATTCCTTCTCTGTATATTTGTATTTATACATATGGGTAGGGGGTGCCATAGTGTTTCCCTTAGACAGTACAGTATGGGGGTACAGCTTATTGTGTGCCCAGAACATTCCTTCTCTGTATATTTGTATTTATACATATGGGTAGGAGGTGCCATAGTGTTTCCCTTAGACAGTACAGTATGGGGGTACAGCTTATTGTGTGCCCAGAACATTCCTTCTCTGTATATTTGTATTTATACATATGGGTAGGGGGTGCCATAGTGTTTCCCTTAGACAGTACAGTATGGGGGTACAGCTTATTGTGTGCCCAGAACATTCCTTCTCTGTATATTTGTATTTATACATATGGGTAGGGGGTGCCATAGTGTTTCCCTTAGACAGTACAGTATGGGGGTACAGCTTATTGTGTGCCCAGAACATTCCTTCTCTGTATATTTGTATTTATACATATGGGTAGGGGGTGCCATAGTGTTTCCCTTAGACAGTACAGTATGGGGGTACAGCTTATTGTGTGCCCAGAACATTCCCTCTCTGTATATTTGTATTTATACATATGGGTAGGGGGTGCCATAGTGTTTCCCTTAGACAGTACAGTATGGGGGTACAGCTTATTGTGTGCCCAGAACATTCCCTCTCTGTATATTTGTATTTATACATATGGGTAGGAGGTGCCATAGTGTTTCCCTTAGACAGTACAGTATGGGGGTACAGCTTATTGTGTGCCCAGAACATTCCTTCTCTGTATATTTGTATTTATACATATGGGTAGGAGGTGCCATAGTGTTTCCCTTAGACAGTACAGTATGGGGGTACAGCTTATTGTGTGCCCAGAACATTCCTTCTCTGTATATTTGTATTTATACATATGGGTAGGGGGTGCCATAGTGTTTCCCTTAGACAGTACAGTATGGGGGTACAGCTTATTGTGTGCCCAGAACATTCCTTCTCTGTATATTTGTATTTATACATATGGGTAGGGGGTGCCATAGTGTTTCCCTTAGACAGTACAGTATGGGGGTACAGCTTATTGTGTGCCCAGAACATTCCTTCTCTGTATATTTGTATTTATACATATGGGTAGGAGGTGCCATAGTGTTTCCCTTAGACAGTACAGTATGGGGGTACAGCTTATTGTGTGCCCAGAACATTCCCTCTCTGTATATTTGTATTTATACATATGGGTAGGGGGTGCCATAGTGTTTCCCTTAGACAGTACAGTATGGGGGTACAGCTTATTGTGTGCCCAGAACATTCCTTCTCTGTATATTTGTATTTATACATATGGGTAGGGGGTGCCATAGTGTTTCCCTTAGACAGTACAGTATGGGGGTACAGCTTATTGTGTGCCCAGAACATTCCTTCTCTGTATATTTGTATTTATACATATGGGTAGGGGGTGCCATAGTGTTTCCCTTAGACAGTACAGTATGGGGGTACAGCTTACTGTGCGCCCAGAACATTCCTTCTCTGTATATTTGTATTTATACATATGGGTAGGGGGTGCCATAGTGTTTCCCTTAGACAGTACAGTATGGGGGTACAGCTTATTGTGTGCCCAGAACATTCCTTCTCTGTATATTTGTATTTATACATATGGGTAGGGGGTGCCATAGTGTTTCCCTTAGACAGTACAGTATGGGGGTACAGCTTATTGTGTGCCCAGAACATTCCTTCTCTGTATATTTGTATTTATACATATGGGTAGGGGGTGCCATAGTGTTTCCCTTAGACAGTACAGTATGGGGGTACAGCTTATTGTGTGCCCAGAACATTCCTTCTCTGTATATTTGTATTTATACATATGGGTAGGGGGTGCCATAGTGTTTCCCTTAGACAGTACAGTATGGGGGTACAGCTTATTGTGTGCCCAGAACATTCCTTCTCTGTATATTTGTATTTATACATATGGGTAGGAGGTGCCATAGTGTTTCCCTTAGACAGTACAGTATGGGGGTACAGCTTATTGTGTGCCCAGAACATTCCTTCTCTGTATATTTGTATTTATACATATGGGTAGGGGGTGCCATAGTGTTTCCCTTAGACAGTACAGTATGGGGGTACAGCTTATTGTGTGCCCAGAACATTCCTTCTCTGTATATTTGTATTTATACATATGGGTAGGGGGTGCCATAGTGTTTCCCTTAGACAGTACAGTATGGGGGTACAGCTTATTGTGTGCCCAGAACATTCCCTCTCTGTATATTTGTATTTATACATATGGGTAGGGGGTGCCATAGTGTTTCCCTTAGACAGTACAGTATGGGGGTACAGCTTATTGTGTGCCCAGAACATTCCCTCTCTGTATATTTGTATTTATACATATGGGTAGGAGGTGCCATAGTGTTTCCCTTAGACAGTCACAGTATGGGGGTACAGCTTATTGTGTGCCCAGAACATTCCTTCTCTGTATATTTGTATTTATACATATGGGTAGGGGGTGCCATAGTGTTTCCCTTAGACAGTACAGTATGGGGGTACAGCTTATTGTGTGCCCAGAACATTCCTTCTCTGTATATTTGTATTTATACATATGGGTAGGGGGTGCCATAGTGTTTCCCTTAGACAGTACAGTATGGGGGTACAGCTTATTGTGTGCCCAGAACATTCCTTCTCTGTATATTTGTATTTATACATATGGGTAGGGGGTGCCATAGTGTTTCCCTTAGACAGTACAGTATGGGGGTACAGCTTATTGTGTGCCCAGAACATTCCTTCTCTGTATATTTGTATTTATACATATGGGTAGGGGGTGCCATAGTGTTTCCCTTAGACAGTACAGTATGGGGGTACAGCTTATTGTGTGCCCAGAACATTCCTTCTCTGTATATTTGTATTTATACATATGGGTAGGGGGTGCCATAGTGTTTCCCTTAGACAGTACAGTATGGGGGTACAGCTTATTGTGTGCCCAGAACATTCCCTCTCTGTATATTTGTATTTATACATATGGGTAGGGGGTGCCATAGTGTTTCCCTTAGACAGTACAGTATGGGGGTACAGCTTATTGTGTGCCCAGAACATTCCTTCTCTGTATATTTGTATTTATACATATGGGTAGGAGGTGCCATAGTGTTTCCCTTAGACAGTACAGTATGGGGGTACAGCTTATTGTGTGCCCAGAACATTCCTTCTCTGTATATTTGTATTTATACATATGGGTAGGGGGTGCCATAGTGTTTCCCTTAGACAGTACAGTATGGGGGTACAGCTTATTGTGTGCCCAGAACATTCCCTCTCTGTATATTTGTATTTATACATATGGGTAGGGGGTGCCATAGTGTTTCCCTTAGACAGTACAGTATGGGGGTACAGCTTATTGTGTGCCCAGAACATTCCTTCTCTGTATATTTGTATTTATACATATGGGTAGGGGGTGCCATAGTGTTTCCCTTAGACAGTACAGTATGGGGGTACAGCTTATTGTGTGCCCAGAACATTCCTTCTCTGTATATTTGTATTTATACATATGGGTAGGGGGTGCCATAGTGTTTCCCTTAGACAGTACAGTATGGGGGTACAGCTTATTGTGTGCCCAGAACATTCCTTCTCTGTATATTTGTATTTATACATATGGGTAGGAGGTGCCATAGTGTTTCCCTTAGACAGTACAGTATGGGGGTACAGCTTATTGTGTGCCCAGAACATTCCTTTTCTGTATATTTGTATTTATACATATGGGTAGGGGGTGCCATAGTGTTTCCCTTAGACAGTACAGTATGGGGGTACAGCTTATTGTGTGCCCAGAACATTCCTTCTCTGTATATTTGTATTTATACATATGGGTAGGAGGTGCCATAGTGTTTCCCTTAGACAGTACAGTATGGGGGTACAGCTTATTGTGTGCCCAGAACATTCCTTCTCTGTATATTTGTATTTATACATATGGGTAGGGGGTGCCATATCTACATTGGCGGAGAGGGTTGGGTGCTGTTAGGAAGAGGTTACAGTGAGGAGGGGAGAGGGTTGGGGTGTGCTGTTAGGAAGAGTTACAGTGAGGAGGGGAGAGGGTTGGGGTGCTGTTAGGAAGAGGTTACAGTGAGGGGGAGAGGGTTGGGGTGCTGTTAGGAAGAAGTTACAGTGAGGAGGGGGAGAGGGTTGGGTGCTGTTAGGAAGAGGTTACAGTGAGGAGGGGAGAGGGTTGGGGTGCTGTTAGGAAGGGCCCACAGTGAGGGGGAGAGGTTGGGGTGCTGTTAGGAAGAGGTTACAGTGAGGAGGGGAGAGGGTTGGGTGCTGTTAGGAAGAGCCACAAGTGAGGGGGAGAGGGTTGGGGTGCTGTTAGGAGAGGTTACAGTGAGGGGGAGAGGGTTGGGGTGCAGCAAGGAAGGCCCCATGTTGGCCCCATGCTACAGGGCTGAGGCCTTCAGTGCGTACGATACTCCCCCGTTAGGCAGTAAAGTGGCCCCCAGGGTGGCTGACATCCCCCGGGGAAGAGACCCTTGATGAAACCGATCTATAACGTTTCCCCCTTTGTGACATTTCCAAGATCAGAAGCGACGAGGGGAGCGCGCCCGGCCCCTTCCACCGGCCAAACACAAACAGCAGAAAGGTTGCCGTCAGCAACTGCCAGCCCCCCTGCTGGGTGCCCCCCTGCCAACCTGAATGCACTCTCTCAGTGTGGGATTATGGGAACTGTTTGATGCCGCCGCCCCCTTGCAGCCCCTCCTTATACGCCTCATAGCTCCATCATCATCATCATCACCCCATCTCCTAATGATATCGTAGGCCTCGCCGCCCAGCAGTGCTGCAAATGAGCCTTTTCGTCCGTGCGCGTCTAAAATCTGTGCCCTTATGTGGGACCGGACTGTACAGATGTGTGTGTAACCGGAAATGCCTTCCCCCGGCCAATCATGTGTTTATCCAGGCACTGCTTGGCCGCACCGGGAGGAGTTAATGGGTGGGATCACTTTTAAATTAACATTTACTATGTTATAGAATGCCAAGTCAGCAACTTTTCAGTTGGTCTTCATTATTTATGTTTTTATAGTATTTCAATTATTTGCCTTATTTTCAAATGGGGGGGGTCACTGACCCCGGCAGCCAAAACCTATAGCTCTGTGAGGCTCCAGTTTTATTGTTATTGTTACTTTTTATTCCTTATCTTTCTATTCAGCCCCTCCCCTATTCATATACCAGTCCTTCATTCAAATCACACCCTGGTTGTCAAGGTAGCTTAGACCCTAGCAACCAGATTGCTGCTGAAACACTAAGCTGGAGAGCTCCGAACAAAAGCTAAAATAATTACAAAACTACAGATAATAAAAAAATGAAGACCAATTGCAAATCGCCTCATATTAGGGTTGATGGGCTCTAATATATAGATATATACAGATGTCCGGCGTGTCAGGGGTTAATTCAGCATTCGGCCTGTTACGCATTTATTGGTATTTGTGGTTCGGTTCCTACAGCCGATCCGGGTCCCTGCAGAACCTGCCCCTTTAACCTGAGAAGTGGAGAATATTTTCCAGCGCAGGAGACGCACGGCCCCGCGGGCCCCAAACTGACAGTTGCATCCGTCATTCGAGAGAAAACGTATTTGCTGCCAAATTGCTGCCAAGTCGGCATTCATCTCGTGTCTAATTGGGTGGGTACAAGAGTGATTCCCTTCAGAGCCGGTGCCAGTGCAAGTTCATAGAACAGTTGGCATCGAGCAGGAGAGCAGCTTGCGATCTGGCGTCTTCCCCCGCAATCTGAACGTGTCCTCGCCCCCTGTGTGTGTGGGGGCCGGGCGGGGGGGGGCGCTAAGCCGACTAAAGCATCTGATTTGGCACAGGATAAAGTCGCCATTATGTCACCGCGCTCCCTTTATCTGTGTGGGTATTGGCTCTATACCCTGCTCCCCGCGTTGGCACCAGGGCCACTTAATGCCAACGTAATAACCCAAGGGCACAATAAATGACTTGGCACCTCCTACCCATATGTATAAATACAAATATACAGAGAAGTAATGTTCTGGGCACACAAATAAGCTGTACCCCATACTGTACTGTCTAAGGGGAACACTATGGCACCCCCTACCCATATGTATAAATACAAATATACAGAGAAGGATGTTCTGGCACACAATAAGCTGTACCCCATACTGTACTGTCTAAGGGAAACACTATGGCACCCCCTACCCATATGTATAAATACAAATATACAGAGAAGGAATGTTCTGGGCACACAATAAGCTGTACCCCCATACTGTACTGTCTAAGGGAAACACTATGGCACCCTACCCATATGTATAAATACAAATATACAGAGAGGGAATGTTCTGGGCACACAATAAGCTGTACCCCCATACTGTACTGTCTAAGGGAAACACTATGGCACCCCCTACCCATATGTATAAATACAAATATACAGAGAAGGAATGTTCTGGGCACACAATAAGCTGCCCCCATACTGTACTGTCTAAGGGAAACACTATGGCACCCCCTACCCATATGTATAAATACAAATATACAGAGAAGGATGTTCTGGGCACACAATAAGCTGTACCCCATACTGTACTGTCTAAGGGAAACACTATGGCACCCCCTACCCATATGTATAAATACAAATATACAGAGAGGGAATGTTCTGGGCACACAATAAGCTGTACCCCCATACTGTACTGTCTAAGGGAAACACTATGGCACCCCCTACCCATATGTATAAATACAAATATACAGAGAAGGAATGTTCTGGGCACACATAAGCTGTACCCATACTGTACGCTGTCTAAGGGAAACACTATGGCACCCCCTACCCATATGTATAAATACAAATATACAGAGAGGGAATGTTCTGGGTACACAATAAAACTGTACCCCCATACTGTACTGTCTAAGGGAAACACTATGGCACCTCCTACCCATATGTATAAATACAAATATACAGAGAAGCAATGTTCTGGGCACACAATAAGCTGTACCCCATACTGTACTGTCTAAGGGAAACACTATGGCACCCCCTACCCATAGTGTATAAATACAAATATACAGAGAAGGAATGTTCTGGGCACACAATAAGCTGTCCCCCATACTGTACTGTCTAAGGGAAACACTATGGCACCCCCTACCCATATGTATAAATACAAATATACAGAGAAGGAATGTTCTGGGCACACAATAAGCTGTACCCCCATACTGTACTGTCTAAGGAAACACTATGGCACCCCCTACCCATATGTATAAATACAAATATACAGAGAGGAATGTTCTGGGCACACAATAAGCTGTACCATATTACTGTACTGAGAGATAATAACGAGTATTTGCCACAGACCCCCATTCCGTTTGTTCCCACCCCATGTGAGAAATTCGGGGCCGGACAGACATTAATGTGCAGAAATCCAGGAAATTGCGCTCCGGATGGCGCTTGTGCGGGTGAATTGCCCACTTGTTGGGAAAAGGACCCTCTCTGATAGATTTTCTCTTCTTCCGGGGCATGAACTCGAGTTTCTCTTTAGCCTCAGTTCCCCGCGGTCCCCGCTGTTTCGGAACAAGGTCTGAAAGTGCCTTAATGGCTTTTGACCGCGGTAATGAATGAAAATGGCTCCCGAGCACGCGGGGCTTTGCATTAGGCTGAATAGCCACCTTAGCGTGAAAGCGCGATTAGACAGGGTCTCGCTGTAAGTACGGATAACGACATGTGCCCACTTGCTTATTTACGGAACATTGGAAATGTATTATTTGGAGAGAAGCCGTTGATCGCCGGGTAAAAATGTCAGCGCCTTGGCCGTAATTGTCTTAATGCATAATAAAAATGGCTCGGCGGGTCCCGCCCGCCGTGATTGTGTTCGGCGCACCTCGCCGCCTTTGTGGCTTTTATAGGAATTTATTTGCAGTATTATATCATAGACCCGAGAGCAGAGACCTTCGTCTTATTGGAACCAATCAGGAGATGAAAATCGCTTGTTCTGGGCCCGTTGGCCCTCGGGCCGGTCACATGGGTAGCCGGGGTATTGGCCAGTGTTTGGCCACCTAATGGCCGGCGTCTCTTTCTCTGGTGGATATTGAGGGACAGTCTACCCTATTAGGGCTCAGCCGTTTCCCCCGCTGCCCTTGCTCTCATTCCCTCCTCTTCCTCTCTAACACTTTCCCCCTCATTGACTGCAGCCTAATTGGCCTATGCATCTCTCGT
>NC_030680.2:2586798-2745205 GCF_000004195.4 Xenopus tropicalis | reverse complement strand
GGTTGAAGATGGCCTGTGGGCCAGTAACCCCATGGCGATTACATTCCAAAAAAAAAAATGTTTCCACTTGTCCGGGTCAAAAATGTCTGCCCGTTTTTTTTCCCCCCGTGATATCACATCCCCGCCCACTCACAGGCCGTGTCAATGCCCCCACCGCCCAGACTTACAGCCACGGAAAGAGGGCAACCCTATCTGTACTTCCTTTCTGGCAAAGCGCAGCAGTCTGGTCCTGCTTTCTGGCAGGGATTCTAAGATACACACAGGGGCTCATTTATAAACACTGGGCAGTAACCCATAGCAACCAATCAGTGGTTAGATGTTTCCAGCCAGCTGCAGGGGTGAACGCTCAAAGCAATCAGCTGATTGGTTGCTATGGGTTACTGCCCAGGTGCAAACTTGCCCAGTGTTTATAAATGAGCCCCCCTTTTTACAGGATTGTTAGCCTTTGGTGCTTGGCTCAGTCAGAGGTAACACAACCATGAAAGCAAAGGGCTCCTTATTTGCCCCAATTGTCCCCGATGTTTCGGAGGGATTCGATTGGCCGCTGGGCGGTCATGTGTCGCTGAGAAGAATTCATTGTTCCAGGCAGATGTTTGACATTCCCCTTATGGGCCGAGAGCACGCGAGGAATGCGTAGCGCTTGTCAGAGCACATTGTGCTGTAGCGGAACCATAACACTCACATTCAGGCTCATTAGCAGAACAATAGCTCCCGGACCATGTCCCTAATGTGAGCAATCACTAGAAATATCCGCGGAATATGGAATTTCTGCGCTGGGAAAGCGTAACAGCCAATTGGGGGGGCGGGACCTAAAGCCGCCGGGCTACGAGCCCCCCAGAATATATCTATTAGCCGCCCGTAAATCACATGAAATTCTCTGTTTGTTTTGGGGTTAGTAGTGGGACAGGGGGGCTTCTCCCCCAGTATAGAGAGCGGCAGCGAGACAGCTGGCACAGCAGCTGGTGGGGGAGATTAATGTCAGAAGGAAAATATAAAACTCAGCATATGTGCCGCCCCGCGGTGCCGAGACGCCTGCGCCGTCCTACCCGGGCACCGTCTGCAGCTGGGCAGCGCCAACCGCCACCATGGGACGCAAGGTCACCGCCAAAGTAACGAGCAAAGTAACGACAAGAAAGTTCAGCTTTCAGCTGCGATAGATACAGAATAATTCCCAGAATCCATGGGTAGGAGGTGCCATAGTGTTCCCCTTAGACAGTACAGTATGGGGGTACAGCTTATTGTGTGCCCAGAACATTCCTTCTCTGTATATTTGTATTTATACATATGGGTAGGGGGTGCCATAGTGTTTCCCTTAGACAGTACAGTATGGGGGTACAGCTTATTGTGTGCCCAGAACATTCCTTCTCTGTATATTTGTATTTATACATATGGGTAGGGGGTGCCATAGTGTTTCCCTTAGACAGTACAGTATGGGGTACAGCTATTGTGTGCCCAGAACATTCCCTCTCTGTATATTTGTATTTATAACATATGGGTAGGGGGTGCCATAGTGTTTCCCTTAGACAGTACAGTATGGGGGTACAGCTTATTGTGTGCCCAGAACATTCCTCTCTGTATATTTGTATTTATACATATGGGTAGGGGGTGCCATAGTGTTTCCCTTAGACAGTACAGTATGGGGGTACAGCTTATTGTGTGCCCAGAACATTCCCTCTCTGTATATTTGTATTTATACATATGGGTAGGAGGTGCCATAGTGTTTCCCTTAGACAGTACAGTATGGGGGTACAGCTTATTGTGTGCCCAGAACATTCCCTCTCTGTATATTTGTATTTATACATATGGGTAGGGGGTGCCATAGTGTTTCCCTTAGACAGTACAGTATGGGGGTACAGCTTATTGTGTGCCCAGAACATTCCCTCTCTGTATATTTGTATTTATACATATGGGTAGGAGGTGCCATAGTGTTTCCCTTAGACAGTACAGTATGGGGGTACAGCTTATTGTGTGCCCAGAACATTCCTTCTCTGTATATTTGTATTTATACATATGGGTAGGAGGTGCCATAGTGTTTCCCTTAGACAGTACAGTATGGGGGTACAGTTTATTGTGTGCCCAGAACATTCCCTCTCTGTATATTTGTATTTATACATATGGGTAGGAGGTGCCATAGTGTTTCCCTTAGACAGTACAGTATGGGGGTACAGCTTATTGTGTGCCCAGAACATTCCTTCTCTGTATATTTGTATTTATACATATGGGTAGGGGGTGCCATAGTGTTTCCCTTAGACAGTACAGTATGGGGGTACAGTTTATTGTGTGCCCAGAACATTCCCTCTCTGTATATTTGTATTTATACATATGGGTAGGAGGTGCCATAGTGTTTCCCTTAGACAGTACAGTATGGGGGGTACAGCTTATTGTGTGCCCAGAACTTTCCTTCTCTGTATATTTGTATTTATACATATGGGTAGGGGGTGCCATAGTGTTTCCCTTAGACAGTACAGTATGGGGGTACAGCTTATTGTGTGCCCAGAACATTCCTTCTCTGTATATTTGTATTTATACATATGGGTAGGGGGTGCCATAGTGTTTCCCTTAGACAGTACAGTATGGGGGTACAGCTTATTGTGTGCCCAGAACATTCCTTCTCTGTATATTTGTATTTATACATATGGGTAGGGGGTGCCATAGTGTTTCCCTTAGACAGTACAGTATGGGGGTACAGCTTATTGTGTGCCTGGAAGCTGCCATACTGATTATTCCCTGGAGGAAACAAAAGACCTGATTGGCTGCGCCAGATCTGCAACAAACAGCCCCGCCCTGCAGCAGAGAGTTACTGATTGATGAGGCAGAAATGACTTGTTTATAATGTTACAAATAGCGCAGATTCCACCCGTTTGTACTGGGAGATTATTAATGTACAACAGGGGGAACCGGCAGTATCTCTGGAGCAGGAACTCCGGGTCTGTAAATAACCCTGCGGGGGGGGGGGGGGGGGGGCGTCTGTACCAGGAGCCTGACGGATAGAAAGACATAAATACTGACAGACAGACATCTATATGATTATGTTTGTGTGAGTAGTAGTACGTGCTGGGAGCAGCCGCCCAGAAGGGTTACTGGCAGTAGAGATTATAACGGGCTGGGAGCAGGGGATAGAGTAACGCACACAGCGCCGGTGGGTCCATTAGTCTTTATCTCCTGTCAGATTGGGGGATGGATAATAAATGGCCGGGCCGGGGAGCCGCTCCAAACAGAACATTAGGTGCATCCCCACCTACAGCGTCGCCGCCGGCCCCACTCACTCCCAAATTCCTGCGGCTTAGGGAGGGCCAAGCACCCAGGGACTGGGGGGAAACATATAGGAAAATGATTGGCCTAAGTGGGGGTACAGGTAACCCCTTGTGTGCCAGAGTGGCAGTGCCGAGGGGAGGATGCTGGGAGTTGTAGTCGAAGTGATGCAGGTACAGAGGAAAAGAAGTTCATTACTCCCCCCCCTCCTCCTCGCTGGAGCGCGGTGCTGCAAAGGTGCTGCAATTGGCTAATCTGCGCCTCGCGGTTAATAGTAGATCTCCATTAGGACCCGCGCGCCGTAATAAATGATAATAATTTGAGAGAAGAATGAAATTACTAGGTACCTTGCGCGGGCGCCGCTCCTTCCCCGTAAGCACCCTGTAATCTAACTGTCACTTGGCACCGCTCCCCCCCAATCAGCCGCTCACAACATTGCACATTTATTCATCGATGCTAAATTAATAGAAGGTGTGAATAATCCCGGGCAAATTGCAACTCATTCCCGGGGCCCATTTGCTAAATTATAAGGCAAAGCTAAATGGGAGAAATGAAGTCGCAGGAATAAATATAATAAAAGAGTCTCTCCCTCCCTTTGGGTTTGCGCCACGGCGGCAGGTAAGTGGCCCTCATGGGCACCCGTAACCCCTCCCACCTTGGGGCTTTTACCTGCACAGTGTCCCCTCCGAGCTACAGTGTGGGGGCCCAGCACCCATGGGTCCCATTGGGAATAACTTACAGGTAGGTGCAGGAGGCCAGGGTGTGGGTGCTCATGGAGGGCTCATTATGGGTGCCGAGGGGGCACCCAGGCCCAAGGGCAGGAAAGCAATTAAGACATAACAACCCATTGGTCACCTGGCCAACAAGCAGAGTGGGGCCCCAAGTAAATAAAAAAAAACCTGCAGCTACATGGCCACGCCCCTAATCCACTACAAACACCTGTACCCCCATTTAAGCCAATCATTTTCTATATTAAAACCCTGCCCACCATCCACCTGCTCTACACCAAGCCCCGCCCCTTCACACCCCATAAATCCCACTTTTATCCCTCTGCCACGGGGCCCTTGGGGCTCTGTTTATGCCCCTGGCAACCTCTCAATACTAAGTATTACAGGTATGGGATCCCTTATCTGGAAACCCATTATCCAGAAAGCTCTGAATAACGAAAAGCCTGTCTCCCATATTTTATCAAATAATTCAGAATTTTCCTTTTTCTCTGTAATAATAAAACAGTACCTGTACTTGATCCCAACTAAGATATAATTACCCCTTATTGGGGGCAGAACAGCCCTATTGGGTTTATTTAATGGTTAAATGATTCCCTTTTCTCTGTAATAATAAAACAGTACCTGTACTTGATCCCAACTAAGATATAATTACCCCTTATTGGGGCAGAACAGCCCTATTGGGTTTATTTCATGGTTAAATGATTCCCTTTTCTCTGTAATAATAAAACAGTACCTGTACTTGATCCCAACTAAGATATAATTACCCCTTATTGGGGCAGAACAGCCCTATTGGGTTTATTTCATGGTTAAATGATTCCCTTTTCTCTGTAATAATAAAACAGTACCTGTACTTGATCCCAACTAAGATATAATTACCCCTTATTGGGGGCAGAACAGCCCTATTGGGTTTATTTAATGGTTAAATGATTCCCTTTTCTCTGTAATAATAAAACAGTACCTGTACTTGATCCCAACTAAGATATAATTACCCCTTATTGGGGGCAGAACAGCCCTATTGGGTTTATTTAATGGTTAAATGATTCCCTTTTCTCTGTAATAATAAAACAGTACCTGTACTTGATCCCAACTAAGATATAATTACCCCTTATTGGGGGCAGAACAGCCCTATTGGGTTTATTTAATGTTTTATTGATTATTTTAGTAGACTTAAGGGATGGAGATCCGAATTACGGAAAGACCCCTTATCCGGAATACCCTTGGTCCCGAGCATTCTGGATAACGGGTCCTATACTGGTATAAAGAAAATAAATGAATATTGAGACATTGTTAGAATTGCTGCTTTCATTATACAAATGATTTGGGTTAACTTTCCCTTTTATAATCTCAAGCCGGCCCCTGTCGCTGAGGATGCTGGGAACCTTTCTCCCCCAACCCGATGGTTTCTGACTGATGCCCCCGAGCCGACGTCACAACCATCCCAATTAACCCCGTTGTGCCAGGGATTGATGGGCATTAAGCGCAGCAACATCTGTTCCCATTTACAGCAATTTTCATTTAAAGGAAAAACAAGTCAGAGTCTGGGCTGGGGGGGCACAATGACTCCTCGCTGCCCCCGCCGGGTCCGTTTTCCATGTGTCAGCAACTTCCCCCGAAAGGGACTGAAAGGTTACAAGTAAAAATAATTTTATTCTGAAGGGATTAAAGCGTCTGGTCAGGTTCAACTGACTGATTTACAATGAAAGGATTGTATTTATAACCCCCAGCGACGCTCACGAGCCCCCCCCCAAACTGTCAGCCATCCCAACCCCTGTCCTACCGGCACCTTCTGTTCTCACTCATGAACTCAGAGTTCCCTGTATAACTCAGCCTGCAGCCTTGTGCCTTTATATGGGGGGCACAGAACCCCTCAGTGACTGCTAATATCCTTATCATTTACAGTAGGGGGTACATTATCCCTTATAATACATGAGTGATACTCAGAGTTCCCTGTATAACTCAGCCTGCAGCCTTGTGCCTTTATATGGGGGGCACAGAACCCCTCAGTGACTGCTAATATCCTTATCATTTACAGTAGGGGGTACATTATCCCTTATAATACATGAGTGATACTCAGAGTTCCCTGTATAACTCAGCCTGCAGCCTTGTGCCTTTATATGGGGGGCACAGAACCCCTCAGTGACTGCTAATATCCTTATCATTTACAGTAGGGGGTACATTATCCCTTATAATACATGAGTGATACTCAGAGTTCCCTGTATAACTCAGCCTGCAGCCTTGTGCCTTTATATGGGGGGCACAGAACCCCTCAGTGACTGCTAATATCCTTATCATTTACAGTAGGGGGTACATTATCCCTTATAATACATGAGTGATACTCAGAGTTCCCTGTATAACTCAGCCTGCAGCCTTGTGCCTTTATATGGGGGGCACAGAACCCCTCAGTGACTGCTAATATCCTTATCATTTACAGTAGGGGGTACATTATCCCTTATAATACATGAGTGATACTCAGAGTTCCCTGTATAACTCAGCCTGCAGCCTTGTGCCTTTATATGGGGGGCACAGAACCCCTCAGTGACTGCTAATATCCTTATCACTGACAGTAGGGGGTACATTATTCCCTATATAACAACATGTGGCTTGGGGGGATATTATAAGTATATAAATCAGTACTTTTTAGCAATATGTTTATTTACACATATTTATGGCACAGAGCGTTTGGTTCTTCCTGACACGAGGGACAAGTTCCCCTTTGAGTGGAGTCGGCAGCTGATTGGATGGGGGGGGGGATCATCGGATCACAATCAGCAGTGCTGAGTAATGATAATAGGAGCCTGCGGAAGGTAATGGGGGCATTATAAAGAACAGCGCATTAATGACACAGCTGCTCGCGTGCGGTTCAGTGCGGTGGCGGCACAGTTACGCATTTCTGCTCATTAACCCTCTCTGCCAGCAGGATGGGGGAGGCAATAAGGGGGTATTATAAGGCGGCTATAGGGGGTATTATAAGGCGGATATAGGGGGTATTATAAGGCGGCTATAGGGGGTATTATAAGGCGGATATAGGGGGTATTATAAGGCGGCTATAGGGGGTATTATAAGGCGGATATAGGGGGTATTATAAGGCGGCTATAGGGGGTATTATCAGGCGTATATAGGGGGTATTATAAGGCGGATACAGGGGGTATTATAAGGCGGATATAGGGGGTATTATAAGGCGGCTATAGGGGGTATTATAAGGCGGATATAGGGGGTATTATAAGGCGGATACAGGGGGTATTATAAGGCGGATATAGGGGGTATTATAAGGCGGATATAGGGGGTATTATAAGGCGGCTATAGGGGGTATTATAAGGCGTATATAGGGGGTATTATAAGGCGGATATAGGGGGTATTATAAGGCGGATATAGGGGGTATTATAAGGCGGATACAGGGGGTATTATAAGGCGGATATAGGGGGTATTATAAGGCGGATATAGGGGGTATTATAAGGCGGCTATAGGGGGTATTATAAGGCGTATATAGGGGGTATTATAAGGCGGATATAGGGGGTATTATAAGGCGGATATAGGGGGTATTATAAGGCGGATATAGGGAGTATTATAAGGCGGATATAGGGGGTATTATAAGGCGGATATAGGGGGTATTATAAGGCATATATAGGGGGTATTATAAGGCAGATATAGGGGGTATTATAAGGCAGATATAGGGGGTATTATAAGGCAGATATCGGGGAGCTGTAACAATGCACAAAATCCCAGATTCAATTTGGGGCCAAATGCTCTAATTCTGAACTCGGACCCAAATCCAACCTGCCAATCATTGCTAGGGTTTCTCTCTATAAAGCACCCACATAGTCCATAGGGCTGTACAATAGGCTGGGCGGGGGCCGGAAGCTTTTAGCAAGAGCTTTGGGTGGGGGGGTCATTTATAATGTGCATCAGTCTGGCCCGGTGCCCACAGAGAGAAAGGAGCTGTATAATGTCTGCCCCACAAGTGGGCGCGAGGCCTGACTGGCAGGGAGCAGTGGGAGTAAAGGGGCATCAGTTCAGCTTGGCACAGTGTGGGCTCAGCTTGGCACAGTGTTGGCCCAGCTTGGCACAGTGTTGGCTCAGCTTGGCACAGTGTTGGCTCAGCTTGGCACAGTGTGGGCTCAGCTTGGCACAGTGTGGGCTCAGCTGGGCACAGTGTGGGCTCAGCTGGGCACAGTGTTGGCTCAGCTGGGCACAGTGTTGGCTCAGCTGGGCACAGTGTTGGCTCAGTTTGGCACAGTGTTGGCTCAGTCTGGCACAGTGTTGGCTCAGCTGGGCACAGTGTGGGCTCAGTTTGGCACAGTGTTGGCTCAGCTTGGCACAGTGTTGGCTCAGCTTGGCACAGTGTTGGCTCAGTTTGGCACAGTGTTGGCTCAGTCTGGCACAGTGTTGGCTCAGCTGGGCACAGTGTGGGCTCAGTTTGGCACAGTGTTGGCTCAGTCTGGCACAGTGTTGGCTCAGCTGGGCACAGTGTGGGCTCAGCTGGGCACAGTGTGGTCTCAGTTTGGCACAGTGTTGGCTCAGTCTGGCACAGTGTTGGCTCAGCTGGGCACAGTGTTGGCTCAGTTTGGCACAGTGTTGGCTCAGTCTGGCACAGTGTTGGCTCAGCTGGGCACAGTGTTGGCTCAGTTTGGCACAGTGTTGGCTCAGTCTGGCACAGTGTTGGCTCAGCTGGGCACAGTGTTGGCTCAGTTTGGCACAGTGTTGGCTCAGTCTGGCACAGTGTTGGCTCAGCTGGGCACAGTGTGGGCTCAGTTTGGCACAGTGTTGGCTCAGCTTGGCACAGTGTTGGCTCAGCTTGGCACAGTGTTGGCTCAGTCTGGCACAGTGTTGGCTCAGCTTGGCACAGTGTTGGCTCAGCTGGGCACAGTGTGGGCTCAGTTTGGCACAGTGTTGGCTCAGCTTGGCAAAGTGTTGGCTCAGCTTGGCACAGTGTTGGCTCAGTCTGGCACAGTGTTGGCTCAGCTTGGCAAAGTGTTGGCTCAGCTTGGCACAGTGTTGGCTCAGTCTGGCACAGTGTTGGCTCAGCTGGGCACAGTGTTGGCTCAGTCTGGCACAGTGTTGGCTCAGCTTGGCACAGTGTTGGCTCAGTCTGGCACAGTGTTGGCTCAGCTTGGCACAGTGTTGGCTCAGTCTGGCACAGTGTTGGCTCAGCTTGGCAAAGTGTTGGCTCAGCTTGGCACAGTGTTGGCTCAGTCTGGCACAGTGTTGGCTCAGCTGGGCACAGCACCCTACGGCTGCATATGAGCTGGAATTGAGTGGTCAAAAGAGGAAGAGTTTAATGTGGGAGACACAGAGGGGCAAGAAGGGAAAATAGCCCCAAGCTGCCCATGAGATTGGCCATGGTGAGGGGGTCGTTTTCTGATATGGCCAACTCAGCCTGATTCCATGGGCTAGCAATCTGATCATATAGGGGGCCTACAGGGACCCATCAGACGAGGGCCACAATGCACTGATGCACCCTGAACCAATGGGATTTTTAGAGGGCCCCCTAGGGCCCCACACACAGGCCAATAGGCTGCCAAGTCAATGAGGGGGAAATGTTAGAGAGGAAGAGGAGGGAATGAGAGCAAGGGCAGCGGGGGAAACGGCTGAGCCCTAATAGGGTAAGACTGTCCCTCAATATCCAGAGAAAGAGACGCCGGCCATTAGGTGGCCAAACACTGGCCAATACCCCCGGCTACCCATGTGACCGGCCCGAGGGCCAAACGGGCCCCAGAACAAGCGATTTTCATCTCCTGATTGGTTCCAATAAGACGAAGGTCTCTGCTCTCGGGGCTCTATGATAAATAACTGCAAATAAATTCCTATAAAAGCCACAAAGGCGGCGAGGTGCGCCGAACACAATCACGCGGGCGGGACCCGCCGAGCCATTTTTATTATGCATTAAGACAATTACGGCCAAGGCGCTGACATTTTTACCCCGGCGATCAACGGCTTCTCTCCAAATAATACATTTCCAATGTTCCGTAAATAAGCAAGTGGGCACATGTCGTTATCCGTACTTACAGCGAGACCCTGTCTAATCGCGCTTTCACCGCTAAGGTGGCTATTCAGCCTAATGCAAAGCCCCGCGTGCTCGGGAGCCATTTTCATTCATTACCGCGGTCAAAAGCACTTAAGGCACTTTCAGACCTTGTTCCGAAACAGCGGGGACCGCGGGGGAACTGAGGCTAAAGAGAAACTCGAGTTCATCCCCGGGAAGAAGAGAAAATCTATCAGAGAGGGTCCTTTTCCCAAACAAGTGGGCAATTCACCCGCACAAGCGCCATCCGGAGCGCAATTTCCTGGATTTCTGCACATTAATGTCTGTCCGGCCCCCGAATTTCTCACATGGGGTGGGAACAAACGGAATGGGGGTCTGTGGCAAATACTCGTTATTATCTCTCAGTACAGTAATATGGTACAGCTTATTGTGTGCCCAGAACATTCCCTCTCTGTATATTTGTATTTATACATATGGGTAGGGGGTGCCATAGTGTTTCCCTTAGACAGTACAGTATGGGGGTACAGCTTATTGTGTGCCCAGAACATTCCTTCTCTGTATATTTGTATTTATACATATGGGTAGGGGGTGCCATAGTGTTTCCCTTAGACAGTACAGTATGGGGGTACAGCTTATTGTGTGCCCAGAACATTCCTTCTCTGTATATTTGTATTTATACATATGGGTAGGGGGTGCCATAGTGTTTCCCTTAGACAGTACAGTATGGGGGTACAGCTTATTGTGTGCCCAGAACATTGCTTCTCTGTATATTTGTATTTATACATATGGGTAGGAGGTGCCATAGTGTTTCCCTTAGACAGTACAGTATGGGGGTACAGTTTATTGTGTACCCAGAACATTCCCTCTCTGTATATTTGTATTTATACATATGGGTAGGGGGTGCCATAGTGTTTCCCTTAGACAGTACAGTATGGGGGTACAGCTTATTGTGTGCCCAGAACATTCCTTCTCTGTATATTTGTATTTATACATATGGGTAGGGGGTGCCATAGTGTTTCCCTTAGACAGTACAGTATGGGGGTACAGCTTATTGTGTGCCCAGAACATTCCCTCTCTGTATATTTGTATTTATACATATGGGTAGGGGGTGCCATAGTGTTTCCCTTAGACAGTACAGTATGGGGGTACAGCTTATTGTGTGCCCAGAACATCCTTCTCTGTATATTTGTATTTATACATATGGGTAGGGGGTGCCATAGTGTTTCCCTTAGACAGTACAGTATGGGGGTACAGCTTATTGTGTGCCCAGAACATTCCTTCTCTGTATATTTGTATTTATACATATGGGTAGGGGGTGCCATAGTGTTTCCCTTAGACAGTACAGTATGGGGGTACAGCTTATTGTGTGCCCAGAACATTCCCTCTCTGTATATTTGTATTTATACATATGGGTAGGGGGTGCCATAGTGTTTCCCTTAGACAGTACAGTATGGGGGTACAGCTTATTGTGTGCCCAGAACATTCCTTCTCTGTATATTTGTATTTATACATATGGGTAGGGGGTGCCATAGTGTTTCCCTTAGACAGTACAGTATGGGGGTACAGCTTATTGTGTGCCCAGAACATTCCTTCTCTGTATATTTGTATTTATACATATGGGTAGGGGGTGCCATAGTGTTTCCCTTAGACAGTACAGTATGGGGGTACAGCTTATTGTGTGCCCAGAACATTACTTCTCTGTATATTTGTATTTATACATATGGGTAGGAGGTGCCAAGTCATTTATTGTGCCCTTGGGTTATTACGTTGGCATTAAGTGGCCCTGGTGCCAACGCGGGGAGCAGGGTATAGAGCCAATACCCACACAGATAAAGGGAGCGCGGTGACATAATGGCGACTTTATCCTGTGCCAAATCAGATGCTTTAGTCGGCTTAGCGCCCCCCCCCGCCCGGGCCCCCCACACACACAGGGGGCGAGGACACGTTCAGATTGCGGGGGGAAGACGCCAGATCGCAAGCTGCTCTCCTGCTCGATGCCAACTGTTCTATGAACTTGCACTGGCACCGGCTCTGAAGGGAATCACTCTTGTACCCACCCAATTAGACACGAGATGAATGCCGACTTGGCAGCAATTTGGCAGCAAATACGTTTTCTCGAATGACGGATGCAACTGTCAGTTTGGGGCCCGCGGGGCCGTGCGTCTCCTGCGCTGGAAAATATTCTCCACTTCTCAGGTTAAAGGGGCAGGTTCTGCCAGGGACCCGGATCGGCTGTAGGAACCGAACCACAAATACCAATAAATGCGTAACAGGCCGAATGCTGAATTAACCCCTGACACGCCGGACATCTGTATATATCTATATATTAGAGCCCATCAACCCTAATATGAGGCGATTTGCAATTGGTCTTCATTTTTTTATTATCTGTAGTTTTGTAATTATTTTAGCTTTTGTTCGGCAGCTCTCCAGCTTAGTGTTTCAGCAGCAATCTGGTTGCTAGGGTCTAAGCTACCTTGACAACCAGGGTGTGATTTGAATGAAGGACTGGTATATGAATAGGGGAGGGGCTGAATAGAAAGATAAGGAATAAAAAGTAACAATAACAATAAAACTGGAGCCTCACAGAGCTATAGGTTTTGGCTGCCGGGGTCAGTGACCCCCCCCATTTGAAAATAAGGCAAATAATTGAAATACTATAAAAACATAAATAATGAAGACCAACTGAAAAGTTGCTTAGACTTGGCCATTCTATAACATAGTAAATGTTAATTTAAAAGTGATCCCACCCCATTAACTCCTCCCCGGTGCGGCCAAGCAGTGCCTGGATAAACACATGATTGGCCGGGGGAAGGCATTTCCGGTTACACACACATCTGTACAGTCCGGTCCCACATAAGGGCACAGATTTTAGACGCGCACGGACGAAAAAGGCTCATTTGCAGCACTGCTGGGCGGCGAGGCCTACGATATCATTAGGAGATGGGGTGATGATGATGATGATGGAGCTATGAGGCGTATAAGGAGGGGCTGCAAGGGGGCGGCGGCATCAAACAGTTCCCATAATCCCACACTGAGAGAGTGCATTCAGGTTGGCAGGGGGGCACCCAGCAGGGGGGCTGGCAGTTGCTGACGGCAACCTTTCTGCTGTTTGTGTTTGGCCGGTGGGAAGGGGCCGGGCGCGCTCCCCTCGCGCTTCTGATCTTGGAAATGTCACAAAGGGGGAAACGTTATAGATCGGATTCATCAAAGGGTCTCTTCCCCGGGGGGATGTCAGCCACCCTGGGGGCACTTTATCTGCCTACGGGGGAGTATCGTACCCACTGAGGCCTCAGCCTGTAGCCATGGGGCCAACATGGGGCCCTTCCTTGCTGCACCCCAACCCTCTCCCCCTCACTGTAACCTCTTCCTAACAGCACCCCAACCCTCTCCCCCTCACTGTGGGCTCTTCCTAACAGCACCCCAACCCTCTCCCCCTCCTCACTGTAACCTCTTCCTAACAGCACCCCAACCCTCTCCCCCTCACTGTGGGCCCTTCCTAACAGCACCCCAACCCTCTCCCCCTCCTCACTGTAACCTCTTCCTAATAGCACCCCAACCCTCTCCCCCTCCTCACTGTAACCTCTTCCTAACAGCACCCCAACCCTCTCCCCCTCACTGTAACCTCTTCCTAACAGCACCCCAACCCTCTCCCCCTCCTCACTGTAACCTCTTCCTAACAGCACCCCAACCCTCTCCCCCTCCTCACTGTAACCTCTTCCTAACAGCACCCCAACCCTCTCCCCCTCACTGTAACCTCTTCCTAACAGCACCCCAACCCTCCCCCCCTCACTGTAACCTCTTCCTAACAGCACCCCAACCCTCTCCCCCTCACTGTGGGCTCTTCCTAACAGCACCCCAACCCTCTCCCCCTCCTCACTGTAACCTCTTCCTAACAGCACCCCAACCCTCTCCCCCTCACTGTGGGCCCTTCCTAACAGCACCCCAACCCTCTCCCCCTCCTCACTGTAACCTCTTCCTAACAGCACCCCAACCCTCTCCCCCTCCTCACTGTAACCTCTTCCTAACAGCACCCCAACCCTCTCCCCCTCACTGTGGGCTCTTCCTAACAGCACCCCAACCCTCTCCCCCTCCTCACTGTAACCTCTTCCTAACAGCACCCCAACCCTCTCCCCCTCCTCACTGTAACCTCTTCCTAACAGCACCCCAACCCTCTCCCCCTCCTCACTGTAACCTCTTCCTAACAGCACCCCAACCCTCTCCCCCTCACTGTAACCTCTTCCTAACAGCACCCCAACCCTCTCCCCCTCACTGTAACCTCTTCCTAACAGCACCCCAACCCTCCCCCCCTCACTGTAACCTCTTCCTAACAGCACCCCAACCCTCTCCCCCTCACTGTGGGCTCTTCCTAACAGCACCCCAACCCTCTCCCCCTCACTGTGGGCTCTTCCTAACAGCACCCCAACCCTCTCCCCCTCACTGTGGGCTCTTCCTAACAGCACCCCAACCCTCTCCCCCTCACTGTGGGCCCTTCCTAACAGCACCCCAACCCTCTCCCCCTCACTGTGGGCCCTTCCTAACAGCACCCCAACCCTCTCCCCCTCACTGGCAGCTGGGGCTTTCCGGATAAAGGATCTTTCTGCAATTTGTATCTCCATAACGGAGCTTTGTGGATAACAGGTTTCCGGATAACAGATCCGATACCGGTACTAAGAGGGAAAACATGGAGGGAAAGGTGCCGATGAGAAGGAAAGGGCCGGAGAATTCCCAGGAACCCGTCAGTCTGTTCCGTGCGTGTTGGATCCATTATTCAGCGAGCGGCGGGGACTCAGCGCCGACATGTGTGGCCCCAACACAAGAGCTTGTTGCCCCCGTGGGGGATTCTCCAGGCCGGGCTGGGTTATTAGAGAGAGATTAGAACAGCTGCGCGCGGTGTCGGAACGTTCCGGAAACAGACGGCGCCGCAGCACAAGCAGCACTTGACCATGGAGAGCGGAGAGGCGCCCGGATTTGGGGGGGGGCTTTTATTTTCTTATTGGCCAAATCTACTGACATTCTCCTTTGGGGAATCTCAGTGTCTATTTGGCCTCTACATGCTGCCCAATAGCCACCAAGTCAGACTGGGGGGTGCAGGGCCCATTGGGGCTTCCACTGGAGCTCTGGGGATCCTGGGGTGCCCCCCATTAACGAGCCCCTACATGCTGCCCAATAGCCACCAAGTCAGGGTCAGACTGGGGGGTGCAGGCCCAATTGGGGCTTCCACTGGAGCTCTAGGCATCCTGGGGTGCCCCCCATTAACGAGCCCTTGGGTTTGTGCCCCTACATGCTGCCCAATAGCCACCAAGTCAGACTGGGGGGTGCAGGGGCCATTGGGGCTGCCACTGGAGCTCTGGGGGATCCTGGGGTGCCCCCCATTAATGAGCTCTGGGGATCATTCCGGGCCGGTGGAGCCAACCAGGACCAGGGCCCACCGGGTTTTTCCCCCACTGCCGACCCAGTCTGCAAGCTCAGAAAATACCACCAGTGCCCGGGGGCAGATCCCTGCCATCACGACAATTTCCGCCAAGTTGCCTTACTATACACATTACCCTACTGTTGCCCCCACACATACCCTCATTAAGGGCAGAAAGCGACTTACCTTCCTGCTCGGACCGGGTCATTTCCTCCAGTTTCTTCTGTTTCAGCGAATCCACCACGTCGGCCAAACTGCCCTTCCGCCGCTCGGGGGTCCCGAAATTAACACTGCTCATAAGGTCACTGCGCTCGCGAGCCCCTTCGTCAGGCTTGTGGGGTGAGGTAGACGAGGTTCGGAAGGAGTACAGGGAACGGAGTTTATTGCTCTCTGAGTCCTGCGGTAGAAACGGGCAGCGGGTCAGTACAGCAGCGCCTGATTGGGCACCCACCCTGGCACCGGAGGGGGCGGAGCACTCACAGGATGAATATTACGTTGGGGAGAAAGTACAGAAGAAAGGAAATTAAGCGACTAATTGCCCTGACCCTGCCCGTTATTGCCCCATGTGCCACATTTACTTACAAATTGCCCCATGTTAAAAAATTGCACTGTTACAGACCCAAGTTCCTCATCCAATAAGCTTCCATCAGCATTCTAGTCCCACCCACTGCTTGAGTGAAACACTCCTGGCCCCACCCCCTGTAATCTGACAGATTGTTCTAGTCCCACCCACTGCTCAAATCAAAGACTCCCTACTCCTCCCCAAGTAATCTGCCATCAGAGTGTTCTAGTCCCACCCACTGTTTGAGTGAAACACTCCTGGCCCCACCCCCTGAAATCTGCCATCAGAGTGTTCTAATCCCACCCACTGTTTGAGTGAAACACTCCTAGCCCCACCCCCTGTAATCTGCCATCAGAGTGTACTAGTCCAACCCACTGTTTGAGTGAAAGACTCCTTGCCCCACCTTCTAATCTGCCATCAGAGTGTTCTAGTCCCACCCAGTATTCAAGTGAGAGACTCTTTGCCCCGCCCAATGTAATCTTCCATCAGAGTGTTCTAGTCCCACCGAGGATTCGAGTGAGAGACTCCATGCCCCGCCCCATGTCATCTGCCATAACTGTTCTAGTCCCACCTACTGTTTGAGTGACAGATGGAGAATCCATTCAGAAAGAGACCCCTGCAGCAGTGGGAGGGACTAGAATACATAAATGGTTATAGAAGGGGGAGCCAATGGCCTTTATATAGGACCAAAATGATAATTCCCTCCCTCAATAAGTGACCGGGGCAGATAAATTCCATTGTTACCCTCTCAGTCTAATAGGAAGAGGCTCACTGAGCAGTTCCTGCATTGGCTGCAGTACCTCATCTCCCCAGCAGGGCCCCAGCGTGCAGGAACCCCCATAGAGTTACTATTAAACAGCGCCACCTTCTGATCAACCCAACGCCTTTAACCCACACCGTGCCAAGGGCTGTACCCATGCCAGCGGGTAAGGGGTAAAAGGAGAAGAGCAGGAACAGGGGTGGGGGGGGGCAATTCCCAGGCACAATTCCCCCCGTTTCCGATGTTTTTGCTGCGCAAGTGTTTTTGTGGGGCCCCGAGAGGCCGAGTGTTTGATCTCGAGACGTATGCAAATGACAATACTTTGATCACTTACACACACTGTCAATTAGAGCGGCAGAGGGAAGAAAGAGCAAATTAGAGCAGTCTCTTCCTGCTAATAGTCATCTCTCTCCGAGAAATCACAGCGTTAGATTAAAAATGATAATTAGGTTTTGTGCAATTGGACCAACAGAATATTAAGTGCCCCCCCCCCCCCCCGCTCCATCAATCATTCAACAGCCGCTGCCTGCGTGGGCATCTGTACGGGATCTACCCCGACTTACACATTAACCAACAGGAACGGACTAACAGCCCCCCCAAACCTGTGTTCTATGGGGGCTAAAGGGGAAGTAAAAAGAGTGCACAATTCAGCAGGAACAGCCCCCTAAGTTTGCCCATAGCCTGTACAGAGAGATACCATAAAACTATGGCAGCATAGAGATTCCCCTGTACTAAGCACAATTCAGCAGGAACAGCCCCCTAAGTTTGCCCATAGCCTGTACAGAGAGATACCATAAAACTATGGCACATAGGGATTCCCCTGTACTAAGCACAATTCAGCAGGAACAGCCCCCTAAGTTTGCCCATAGCCTGTACAGAGAGATACCATAAAACTATGGCACATAGGGATTCCCCTGTACTAAGCACAATTCAGCAGGAACGGCCCCCTAAGTTTGCCCATAGCCTGTACAGAGAGATACCATAAAACTATGGCACATAGGGATTCCCTGTACTAAGCAGAATTCAGCAGGAACAGCCCCCTAAGTTTGCTCATAGCCTGTACAGAGAGATACCATAAAACTATGGCACATAGGGATTCCCCTGTACTAAGCACAATTCAGCAGGAACAGCCCCCTAAGTTTGCCCATAGCCTGTACAGAGAGATACCATAACACTATGGCACATAGGGATTCCCCTGTAGTAAGCACAATTCAGCAGGAACAGCCCCCTAAGTTTGCTCATAGCCTGTACAGAGAGATACCATAAAACTATGGCACATAGGGATTCCCCTGTACTAAGCACAATTCAGCAGGAACAGCCCCCTAAGTTTGCTCATAGCCTGTACAGAGAGATACCATAAAACTATGGCACATAGGGATTCCCCTGTACTAAGCACAATTCAGCAGGAACAGCCCCCTAAGTTTGCCCATAGCCTGTACAGAGAGATACCATAACACTATGGCACATAGGGATTCCCCTGTACTAAGCACAATTCAGCAGGAACAGCCCCCTAAGTTTGCTCATAGCCTGTACAGAGAGATACCATAAAACTATGGCACATAGGGATTCCCCTGTACTAAGCACAATTCAGCAGGAACAGCCCCCTAAGTTTGCTCATAGCCTGTACAGAGAGATACCATAAAACTATGGCACATAGGGATTCCCCTGTACTAAGCACAATTCAGCAGGAACAGCCCCCTAAGTTTGCTCATAGCCTGTACAGAGAGATACCATAAAACTATGGCACATAGGGATTCCCCTGTACTAAGCACAATTCAGCAGGAACAGCCCCCTAAGTTTGCTCATAGCCTGTACAGAGAGATACCATAAAACTATGGCACATAGGGATTCCCCTGTACTAAGCACAATTCAGCAGGAACAGCCCCCTAAGTTTGCCCATAGCCTGTACAGAGAGATACCATAAAACTATGGCACATAGGGATTCCCCTGTACTAAGCACAATTCAGCAGGAACAGCCCCCTAAGTTTGCCCATAGCCTGTACAGAGAGATACCATAAAACTATGGCACATAGGGATTCCCCTGTACTAAGCACAATTCAGCAGGAACAGCCCCCTAAGTTTGCCCATAGCCTGTACAGAGAGATACCATAAAACTATGGCACATAGGGATTCCCCTGTACTAAGCACAATTCAGCAGGAACAGCCCTCTAAGTTTGCAGGGTTAAAAAAACATAGAAAACTCATCATAAAAATCTAGCCTAAGAGCAAAATTTTTCTGGTTGCTAGGCCCACTATCCATAGCAACTACACAGCAAGATAAATCTCCCCTAGGAGACAGGCAGAACAGACAGAAGGAAAGGATCAGGCTCAGATTAATCTCTGTGTATAACAAACTAAAAGTGAATTTTTCTGCTAAACGTCTCCTTAAACCCCCTGGCCGAGCGCCAGTGACAGCTCCTTTGTGTCAGGAGATGAATAAAGAGACGAATGAGAGGCCTCGGCACTTGGTATCAAACACAAAAGCTTTCCAATTAGCTCTGGCCCCGACCCAAACAGAAATACATTGGAATGTTAAGTAAATGTCCTTCCTGCGATCCCTTCCCTGCTCTTCTGGCCAAACAGAAAGCAACAGTTTCTACACTTTCTGGCAATGCTGCAAAACTGGTGATTAATAAGCGTAAATGTGACCAGAGAAGGGAAAGGGACAGACACAGTGACAGTTACACATAACTATAAACCCAGTGAGAATGAGGGATGAATGGATATTGGGGAGTTGTATCAGGAGTCAGAACCAGCAGTGCAGGGAAGGGAAAGGGACAGACACAGTGACAGTTACACATAACTATAAACCCAGTGAGAATGAGGAATGAATGGATATTGGGGAGTTGTATCAGGAGTCAGAACCAGCAGTGCAGGGAAGGGAAAGGGACAGACACAGTGACAGTTACACATAACTATAAACCCAGTGAGAATGAGGAATGAATGGATATTGGGGAGTTGTATCAGGAGTCAGAACCAGCAGTGCAGGGAAGGGAAAGGGACAGACACAGTGACAGTTACACATAACTATAAACCCAGTGAGAATGAGGGATGAATGGGTATTGGGGAGTTGTATCAGGAGTCAGAACCAGCAGTGCAGGGAAGGGAAAGGGACAGACACAGTGACAGTTACACATAACTATAAACCCAGTGAGAATGAGGGATGAATGGATATTGGGGAGTTGTATCAGGAGTCAGAACCAGCAGTGCAGGGAAGGGAAAGGGACAGACACAGTGACAGTTACACATAACTATAAACCCAGTGAGAATGAGGAATGAATGGATATTGGGAAGTTGTATCAGGAGTCAGAACCAGCAGTGCAGGGAAGGGAAAGGGACAGACACAGTGACAGTTACACATAACTATAAACCCAGTGAGAATGAGGAATGAATGGATATTGGGAAGTTGTATCAGGAGTCAGAACCAGCAGTGCAGGGAAGGGAAAGGGACAGACACAGTGACAGTTACACATAACTATAAACCCAGTGAGAATGAGGAATGAATGGATATTGGGAAGTTGTATCAGGAGTCAGAACCAGCAGTGCAGGGAAGGGAAAGGGACAGACACAGTGACAGTTACACATAACTATAAACCCAGTGAGAATGAGGAATGAATGGATATTGGGAAGTTGTATCAGGAGTCAGAACCAGCAGTGCAGGGAAGGGAAAGGGACAGACACAGTGACAGTTACACATAACTATAAACCCAGTGAGAATGAGGGATGAATGGATATTGGGGAGTTGTATCAGGAGTCAGAACCAGCAGTGCAGGGAAGGGAAAGGGACAGACACAGTGACAGTTACACATAACTATAAACCCAGTGAGAATGAGGAATGAATGGATATTGGGGAGTTGTATCAGGAGTCAGAACCAGCAGTGCAGGGAAGGGAAAGGGACAGACACAGTGACAGTTACACATAACTATAAACCCAGTGAGAATGAGGAATGAATGGATATTGGGGAGTTGTATCAGGAGTCAGAACCAGCAGTGCAGGGAAGGGAAAGGGACAGACACAGTGACAGTTACACATAACTATAAACCCAGTGAGAATGAGGAATGAATGGGTATTGGGGAGTTGTATCAGGAGTCAGAACCAGCAGTGCAGGGAAGGGAAAGGGACAGACACAGTGACAGTTACACATAACTATAAACCCAGTGAGAATGAGGGATGAATGGATATTGGGGAGTTGTATCAGGAGTCAGAACCAGCAGTGCAGGGAAGGGAAAGGGACAGACAGACACAGGAATGGACAGTGGGAAGTTGCTTAGAGTTACAGTTCATCAGACAATTATCAGACTAAGGGGTAAGTGACACTGACTTTATAAAACTATATTTTTACTTTAATGTCTGTTTAACATGACAAACTCCTGGGCTACAAACTGTCGGATCTTGTTGCTGGGGGTTTGGGCTGTAGAGCAGCTGAGCGGACATGGGCCTGGGGTCCCTGAGACAAAGTGGGGTATCTGTCAGATTTAGGGCAGGCAGCGAGGGGTAAATCTGCTATTTCTGGTTCCTTCCAGGCTTTTATGACTCGGCCAAACTGCACTGCTGGGAGCGACTGCTGAGTGGGAGTTAAAAGAGATTTATTGGGGTGCAGGGAGTCAGTGCTGAGTATCGGGGAGTCACAAACGTTCCTATTGGCTGGATGTGGTGCAATGTGTGTCGGGCACAGGGTGTACGTTGGGGCGTTGGCTTAATTCTATAGAAACACAGGAATTTGCAAAAAATGCAAAAAAAAACTAATTTGGCAGCAAAGTGAAACTTGTTTTGTGCAGAACAGGAGCCGGGGGGGGGGGGGGCAATATAAATACCCCGTCTGGGGCAAAACACTGGGACCCAAACCTGCCATTTATGTTAGTGAGTAGAGAGAGAAATGGGGAGAGAGGGGAAATATAGAAGGGGGGAGAAGAGGGGGGATGGGGGGGAGTAAGGCCAAACAGTTGGGGGGGGAATAGAAAAGGAAAGGAGAGGGGATGAGAGACAGAAGGAGAGAGGGGAAGGGAAAGGGGGTTCGGGGAGTAGAGAGACAAATGGGGGGAGAGGGGAAATATAGAAGGGGGGAGAAGAGGGAGGATGGGGGGGAGTAAGGCCAAACAGTTGGGGGGGGGAATAGAAAAGGAAAGGAGAGGGGATGAGAGACAGAAGGAGAGAGGGGAAGGGAAAGGGGGTTCGGGGAGTAGAGAGACAAATGGGGGGAGAGGGGAAATATAGAAGGGGGAGAAGAGGGAGGATGGGGGGGAGTAAGGCCAAACAGTTGGGGGGGGGAATAGAAAAGGAAAGGAGAGGGGATGAGAGACAGAAGGAGAGAGGGGAAGGGAAAGGGGGTTCGGGGAGTAGAGAGACAAATGGGGGGAGAGGGGAAATATAGAAGGGGGAGAGAAGAGGGAGGATGGGGGGGAGTAAGGCCAAACAGTTGGGGGGGGGAATAGAAAAGGAAAGGAGAGGGGATGAGAGACAGAAGGAGAGAGGGGAAGGGAAAGGGGGTTCGGGGAGAGACAAATGGGGGGAGAGGGGAAGGGAAAGGGGGTTCGGGGAGTAGAGAGACAAATGGGGGGAGAGGGGAAATATAGAAGGGGGGAGAAGAGGGAGGATGGGGGGGAGTAAGGCCAAACAGTTGGGGGGGGGAATAGAAAAGGAAAGGAGAGGGGATGAGAGACAGAAGGAGAGAGGGGAAGGGAAAGGGGGTTCGGGGAGTAGAGAGACAAATGGGGGGAGAGGGGAAATATAGAAGGGGGAGAGAAGAGGGAGGATGGGGGGAGTAAGGCCAAACAGTTGGGGGGGGGGAATAGAAAAGGAAAGGAGAGGGGATGAGAGACAGAAGGAGAGAGGGGAAGGGAAAGGGGGTTCGGGAGTAGAGAGACAAATGGGGGGAGAGGGGAAGGGAAAGGGGGTTCGGGGAGTAGAGAGACAAATGGGGGGAGAGGGGAAATATAGAAGGGGGGAGAAGAGGGAGGATGGGGGGGAGTAAGGCCAAACAGTTGGGGGGGGGGAATAGAAAAGGAAAGGAGAGGGGATGAGAGACAGAAGGAGAGAGGGGAAGGGAAAGGGGGTTCAGGGAGAGACAAATGGGGGGAGAGGGGAAGGGAAAGGGGGTTCGGGGAGTAGAGAGACAAATGGGGGGAGAGGGGAAATATAGAAGGGGGGAGAAGAGGGAGGATGGGGGGGAGTAAGGCCAAACAGTTGGGGGGGGGGGAATAGAAAAGGAAAGGAGAGGGGATGAGAGACAGAAGGAGAGAGGGGAAGGGAAAGGGGGTTCGGGGAGTAGAGAGACAAATGGGGGGAGAGGGGAAATAGACAGTCACAGAGAACAATAAAGACATCAGACTGTCAGTGCCAATGAGAACACAATGAATACTTGGCGGCCAATTAAATCATCCCATGACCTCCCTTTCCCATCAGTCAATGATGAACAACAGGAACCCCTGCCCCCTGAGCAGCCAATAGGAAGTGACCCCTGTATCCTGCAGCCCATTCACCGGCGCAACTTCCATTACACAAGCCCAGAGCCGTTTGTATCAGACGGGGGGGGGGGGGGTCTATTGTTTCCGCCGAGAAAAACTATGAGCCCCGAGTGAGATCTGACACAGGGACTTCTCTGCCCATTGTTTATAAAGGGAAATACCCAAAGCCGAAATCCCTGCACAGACTGCTATGTAATGTGAGGCCTGGAGCTGCCATTAGTACTGCCGATATTGTACTGTCTAATATACAACTTTATTTATATAATATATATAGATTATAAATACAAATATACAGAAAAGGAATGTTCTGGGCACACAATAAGCTGTACCCCCATACTGTACTGTCTAAGGGAAACACTATGGCACCCCCTACCCATATGTATAAATACAAATATACAGAGAAGGAATGTTCTGGGCACACAATAAGCTGTACCCCCATACTGTACTGTCTAAGGGAAACACTATGGCACCCCCTACCCATATGTATAAATACAAATATACAGAGAAGGAATGTTCTGGGCACACAATAAGCTGTACCCCCATACTGTACTGTCTAAGGGAAACACTATGGCACCTCCTACCCATATGTATAAATACAAATATACAGAGAGGGAATGTTCTGGGCACACAATAAGCTGTACCCCCATACTGTACTGTCTAAGGGAAACACTATGGCACCCCCTACCCATATGTATAAATACAAATATACAGAGAGGGAATGTTCTGGGCACACAATAAGCTGTACCCCCATACTGTACTGTCTAAGGGAAACACTATGGCACCTCCTACCCATATGTATAAATACAAATATACAGAGAAGGAATGTTCTGGGCACACAATAAGCTGTACCCCCATACTGTACTGTCTAAGGGAAACACTATGGCACCCCCTACCCATATGTATAAATACAAATATACAGAGAAGGAATGTTCTGGGCACACAATAAGCTGTACCCCCATACTGTACTGTCTAAGGGAAACACTATGGCACCTCCTACCCATATGTATAAATACAAACAGACCAGTCCTTACCATTCTATGTTGGGAAGAGATCATGCTGTCCCAGTCGAGGTCGGCCGGGAGGGTAGTGACAAGTGACTGTAGCTCCTCAGAGTGAGGTTTGTTGTGATTGAGGGGGTGCAGGGGTAGGTGGGAGGCCATGATCTGATCTTTGCATTCGTTCATTTCTCTTGACGCTAAATCCCCAGTCATCTCTTCCTCTCCTTCCGCTTTACAAGTGAATGGAGAGGCGGCTTGCTTGGAAGACATCCTTCTGCGCAGAGACACAGAGCAACAGGTCAGTTTGTAAACCCTGATGCCCCCAACCCAGTGCCCCATCCCAGCAACTCCCAGCAACCTGCTAGGAACAGGTGTAATAGTACAGAGGGCCCACTAACATAAGGGAAATGGGGTGCATAGGGGGGCCAGTGGGGTCCCTGTACAATATTAATATATGTGTGAGATACAGATCATTATCCCCAAGGTTTGGGGGTGCAGGAGTATAGGGGGGCCAGTGGGGTCCCTGTACAATATTAATATATGTGTGAGATACAGATCATTATCCCCAAGGTTTGGGGGTGCAGGAGTATAGGGGGGCCAGTGGGGTCCCTGTACAATATTAATATATGTGTGAGATACAGATCATTATCCCCAAGGTTTGGGGGTGCAGGAGTATAGGGGGGCCAGTGGGGTCCCTGACTGATGTACAATATATGTGTGAGATACAGATCATTATCCCCAAGGTTTGGGGGTGCAGGAGTATAGGGGGGGCCAGTGGGGTCCCTGACTGATGTACAATATATGTGTGAGATACAGATCATTATCCCCAAGGTTTGGGGGTGCAGGAGTATAGGGGGGCCAGTGGGGTCCCAGACTGATGTACAATATCAATATATGTGTGAGATACAGATCATTATCCCCAAGGTTTGGGGGTGCAGGAGTATAGGGGGGCCAGTGGGGTCCCTGACTGATGTACAATATATGTGTGAGATACAGATCATTATCCCCAAGGTTTGGGGGTGCAGGAGTATAGGGGGGCCAGTGGGGTCCCTGACTGATGTACAATATATGTGTGAGATACAGATCATTATCCCCAAGGTTTGGGGGTGCAGGAGTATAGGGGGGCCAGTATATATGTGTGAGATACATATATAGCCCTATGAGGGTTCTGGGTAGAGCTGCCTGAGCTTGGGGCTGGCAGGGAATGCTGGGAGTTGTAGTCGGACGGTCGGACTCATTAGCCGAGTGGCAGAGACTTTTCTCGCAGATATTTCCAGACTTCGTTCTTCAATTAATCATAATTTGTTGGTTTGAAAAGAAAATCAAACCCTCCTTTCAATAATTGATGGCATTTTCCTCGCATTAATCCTCTCGCACATCAATGCGCCGCGCCGGTGCCTATTGTCATGGGACGCCATAAAAGCGGATTTAGTCTTATTTTATTGATTACAGCGGTTCTGGATCGCGGCCGATGCATTAATAACGCCCGGCACGAAAATAATAAAATAAAAAGCAGAAAACACGTTAAATTTTAAAATGAGTTTCAGTGTTTCGCCTGTTTGAATGTTTTATTCAATGCGGGGGGGGGGGGGGGGAGCTCGTTAGCCAAATTACCCTTCATAAATGAATAGATGTGAAGATGAAGGTCTCGGCTGCGCAACGTAAGCGCCGGTTCTGGAGTTCAGAGAGATTCCCAAGTAAAGGATTTAATGACCGGCCGGGCCAATCGGAACCGGGAAAAGTTTCTTTTGGGTCCATAAATTCATTTGTTTCTGAATATTCCCAGAATCCCACAGGAACCCACAGACCCGGGGGCTTTGCTTTGGCGCAGAGGGCAGAACCCGGTGTAGGAAACGGGTCGAGGGGATGAGGTTCTGGGGGGCTCAGGAAGGAACCATTGCAGCAGGAAAGGGGGGATATTTACTGGTACCCCCCCGGTACAATATCAATTACAGCCAATGACAGGCAGTACAACCGGGTCCAGAACATTAAGGTCCGGTCAATAAAGGCTGCTGGCACCGCCCCTTTGCCACAAATTGGGCAAATATATACTGGACCAGTTAGAAAATCCTTAGTCACTTTCATGTGGGCAGTGGGGTCTCCATTGGCCGGCGGCACAGTCCGTTAGGTGCCCAATCGGGCCCAGTACTAGGGCGGCACCATTTAACCCTATAAGCGCAATGTGACCCGCCACCTATAGCAGTGGTTGTTCTGTTGCTGCTATAGTGAATGCTAATAAAGGGTTAATATTTAGAAATATCCATACATATACAAATACCCCCAGCACCTTCTACTATAACTCCCTGCACCCCCGGCCATTCATCGGAATGCATGTAGCGCAACAACCCAGTGTGTTTATATGGGTCCCCCCCCACCCTCGGACCCCCACAGACAGGCGACACTATGGGAGAATTCTCCTCAATTCGTTAGAAAGAGCCCTGCAACATTGTAGCAAACACAAAGAAGCGCAGACTCTGCTGCAACATTATATCCAAACATTCGGATCTGGCAATATTAATACCCCCCCCTGCCAGTCGGAGGGGCACTGACTGTCCCCACTGGGGCAGAGCAAACAGAACCAGAGAAACGGAGGTAATGTAGAGAGAGCTATTCTGAGACAATTTGCAATTGGTCTTTATTTTTTATCATTTGCAGTTTTTGAGTTATTTAGCTGTTTGCTCAGCAGCTATATGGTTGCTAGGGTCCAATATAACTTAGCAACCAGGTAGTAATTTGAAAGAGGGACAGGGATATGAATAGAGGAGGTAAGTAAGGAATAAAAAGTAACAATAACAATAAAACTGGAGCCTCACAGAGCAATAGGGTTTGGTTGCCGGGGTCAGTGACCCCCATTTGAAAGCTGCAAATAATTTTAAAACTATAAAAAACAAAGACCAATTGAAAAGTTGCTAAGAATAGGCCATTGTATATATGGGGGGTCTCGGGGCGACGGTGCAGGTCGGTCACGTGACTCCATGAATATTGCAGTGCGGGAATATCAGGTGCGAGGGGAAATAATTGCGCTGATTCGCCCTAATGAGGCAGCCGCGTCTCGCGTCGGATTTCACAGCTAATGTTACATTTCTCACAATTAATGAGGGGGCTGGGACGGGGGGGCAATATTGATTCAGAAATCTTAATTATTCATCACTCACAGAAAAATTATAGGGCTTTGGTACTAAACTAAAGGGGAAGTTAAGCCGACACCTTTCCACCTCACTTACCTGGAAAGCAAAGTGGGGCAAGAGCCTGGCACAAACTCCCCCGTCAGGGCACAAACTCCCCCGTCAGGGCACAAACTCCCCCGTCAGGGCACAAACTCCCCCGTCAGGGCACAAACTCCCCCGTCAGGGCACAAACTCCCCCGTCAGGGCACAAACACCCCCGTCAGGGCACAAACTCCCCCGTCAGGGCACAAACTCCCCCGTCAGGGCACAAACACCCCCGTCAGGGCACAAACTCCCCCGTCAGGGCACAAACTCCCCCGTCAGGGCACAAACTCCCCCGTCAGGGCACAAACTCCCCCGTCAGGGCACAAACACCCCCGTCAGGGCACAAACTCCCCCGTCAGGGCACAAACTCCCCCGTCAGGGCACAAACTCCCCCGTCAGGGCACAAACTCCCCGTCAGGGCACAAACTCCCCCGTCAGGGCACAAACACCCCCGTCAGGGCACAAACTCCCCCGTCAGGGCACAAACTCCCCCGTCAGGGCACAAACTCCCCCGTCAGGGCACAAACAGCCCCCTCAGGGCACAAACTCCCCCGTCAGGGCACAAACTCCCCCGTCAGGGCACAAACTCCCCCGTCAGGGCACAAACTCCCCCGTCAGGGCACAAACTCCCCCGTCAGGGCACAAACTCCCCCCTCAGGGCACAAACTCCCCCGTCAGGGCACAAACAGGGTTACTTGCCCTTTATCTGAGTGGCAGTAACATTACAGCACTGCTGGCTGGGGTTGCCTAGAATGGCTTTAACTGGGAACATGAACTGGAAATCTATTTTTCCAATAAAGCCACAAGTATCCCCCCCCCCCCGTATTGGCACAGGGCTGGGGGCACTTTCATTCTTCAGAGGGTATCAGTTCCCTGCCCCCAGGCTGCCAGCGCTCTCACTGCCGCCCTATTTATACCCCCGGATCAGCTTGCGCCCGGGATTCCAGGGCCGGACAATGGTTTCTCCAGATGACAATTTCTGCCGTAATGGCGCCCGAATTAGCAACGTCACATGATCTCAGCGCCCCGGTCATCTGGGGGGTAAATCCTGGGCTCCGGGGCCCCTGCCAGCAAAACTGCATGGGGCCCCCACAGCTACAATATGGAACAGGCCTGGGGCCCCCACAGATACAATAGGGAACTGCATGGGGCCCCCACAGCTACAATAGGGAACAGGCCTGGGGCCCCCACAGATACAATAGGGAACTGCATGGGGCCCCCACAGATACAATAGGGAACTGCATGGGGCCCCCACAGATACAATAGGGAACTGCATGGGGCCCCCACAGATACAACAGGGAACTGCATGGGGCCCCCACAGATACAATAGGGAACAGGCCTGGGGCCCCCACAGATACAATAGGGAACTGCATGGGGCCCCCACAGCTACAATATGGAACAGGCCTGGGGCCCCCACAGATACAATAGGGAACTGCATGGGGCCCCCACAGATACAATAGGGAACAGCATGGGGCCCCCACAGATACAATAGGGAACTGCATGGGGCCCCCACAGATACAATAGGGAACAGGCCTGGGGCCCCCACAGATACAATAGGGAACAGCATGGGGCCCCCACAGCTACAATATGGAACAGGCCTGGGGCCCCCACAGATACAATAGGGAACTGCATGGGGCCCCCACAGATACAATAGGGAACAGCATGGGGCCCCCACAGATACAATAGGGAACTGCATGGGGCCCCCACAGATACAATAGGGAACAGGCCTGGGGCCCCCACAGATACAATAGGGAACAGCATGGGGCCCCCACAGATACAATAGGGAACTGCATGGGGCCCCCACAGCTACAATATGGAACAGGCCTGGGCCCCCCACAGATACAATAGGGAACTGCATGGGGCCCCCACAGCTACAATAGGGAACAGGCCTGGGGCCCCCACAGATACAATAGGGAACTGCATGGGGCCCCCACAGATACAATAGGGAACAGCATGGGGCCCCCACAGATACAATAGGGAACTGCATGGGGCCCCCACAGCTACAATATGGAACAGGCCTGGGGCCCCCACAGATACAATAGGGAACAGCATGGGCCCCCACAGATACAACAGGGAACAGCATGGGGCCCCCACAGATACAATGGGGAACAGCATGGGGCCCCCACAGCTACAATATGGAACAGGCCTGGGGCCCCCACAGATACAATAGGGAACTGCATGGGGCCCCCACAGATACAATAGGGAACTGCATGGGGCCCCACAGATACAATAGGGAACTGCATGGGGCCCCCACAGCTACAATAGGGAACAGCATGGGGCCCCCACAGATACAATGGGGAACAGCATGGGGCCCCCACAGATACAATGGGGAACAGCATGGGGCCCCCACAGATACAATAGGGAACAGCATGGGCCCCCACAGATACAATAGGGAACAGCATGGGGCCCCCACAGATACAATGGGGAACAGCATGGGGCCCCCACAGATACAATGGGGAACAGCATGGGGCCCCACAGATACAATGGGGAACAGCATGGGGCCCCCACAGATACAATGGGGAACAGCATGGGGCCCCCACAGATACAATGGGGAACAGCATGGGGCCCCACAGATACAATGGGGAACAGCATGGGGCCCCCACAGATACAATGGGGAACAGCATGGGGCCCCCACAGATACAATGGGGAACAGCATGGGGCCCCCACAGATACAATGGGGAACAGCATGGGGCCCCCACAGATACAATGGGGAACAGCATGGGGCCCCACAGATACAATGGGGAACAGCATGGGGCCCCACAGATACAATGGGGAACAGCATGGGGCCCCCACAGATACAATGGGGAACAGCATGGGGCCCCCACAGATACAATAGGGAACAGCATGGGGCCCCCACAGATACAATAGGGAACAGCATGGGCCCCCACAGATACAATAGGGAACAGCATGGGGCCCCCACAGATACAATAGGGAACAGCATGGGGCCCCCACAGATACAATAGGGAACAGCATGGGGCCCCACAGATACAATAGGGAACAGCATGGGGCCCCCACAGATACAACAGGGAACAGCATGGGGCCCCCACAGATACAATAGGGAACAGCATGGGGCCCCCACAGATACAATAGGGAACAGCATGGGGCCCCCACAGATACAATAGGGACACCCCCCCCTGGCATTTGCCAGACCCACAGGTTGCCAGTCGGGGTCCAAAAGGGAAAGCCGAACCCCCTACTCATAGCAAGTAACAGAACCATTATCATCCGAGCTGGGTTTGGACTTAGGGGGCTCCAATGGGGCCACTTCTTGGCCCTTCACTGATTAAGTTATACCATGTGACACACACAAACAGAATGATGGCAAAGTGGGAGGGGCCTAGACTGGGAGCTGCCACCCCAACACCCCACTACCAAACGCATATCTGTACAGCCGATTGGTCCAATACTGACCAGGTTCCGCCGCTGAGCCCCAATAGCAACAAAAGCTCCTTTATAGGGTTTCTATGGAATCAATAAGAACCCAAAGGGGCTGATTAGCGGGCAGGTAACCCCGGGGGCTGAATATATTAATCAGGGCACAATGAGCGAATCCAATCCCGCCCCCCAGAACAATAGGCGCCAATTACCCCGAGCGGCGCAGCTGGGGAAACAGAGCGGGGGGGGGGGGGCGCAGGGGGGGGGGCGTTTGCTGTCGGAGGGCCGGCTCCTCACTCTTAATCAGCCAATAAATTATTTCCTGCAATTACATTAAATAGAAAATTATCTTCAAATTGGGAGAGTTAATTGAAAATCAAAATTCAGAGTGAAGTTTAGAAATTACGCGCTGAATATAATTAGTCGCCGAGGCTTCACCCCTGTTTTATCAACAGCCTCTTAATAATCCCCCCGGTGCCCGGCGAGCTGCCCACTTACTGCGCCCGGCGAGGGGGGGGCAGAGGGGTATTTATCTCTCATAATAAGCCCCCTCCAACCTGCAGCCAATCATCTCGCTCGTTTAGCTCAGAAATATTCTCTGTATCTGATTCCCTCGTATTCTGCTTCTTCCTAATGAGATTATTCTGCACTCGCGCACATTGCACTCTAATTCTACTGTCATGTGACCTGCACCCCCCAACTGCCTTCAGGCTGGGCCCCCTTAGCCCATAACAAGGTTACAGATATATAGAAACATTGGGGTAACAGTCACCCCGCTATAGTTCCAGGGGTACCCAGGGCACAAATAAGCACTCACCCCAAATCCCCCCCTAACTGGCCTTCAGGCTGGGCCCCCTTAGCCCATAACAAGGTTACAGATATATAGAAACATTGGGGTAACAGTCACCCCGCTATAGTTCCAGGGGTACCCAGGGCACAAATAAGCACTCACCCCAAATCCCCCCCTAACTGGCCTTCAGGCTGGGCCCCCTTAGCCCATAACAAGGTTACAGATATATAGAAACATTGGGGTAACAGTCACCCCGCTATAGTTCCAGGGGTACCCAGGGCACAAATAAGCACTCACCCCAAATCCCCCCCTAACTGGCCTTCAGACTGGGCCCCCTTAGCCCATAACAAGGTTACAGATATATAGAAACATTGGGGTAACAGTCACCCCGCTATAGTTCCAGGGGTACCCAGGGCACAAATAAGCCCCCAAATCCCCCCCTAACTGGCCTTCAGGCTGGGCCCCCTTAGCCCATAACAAGGTTACAGATATATAGAAACATTGGGGTAACAGTCACCCCACTATAGTTCCAGGGGTACCCAGGGCACAAATAAGCCCTCACCCCAAATCCCCCCCTAACTGGCCTTCAGGCTGGGCCCCCTTAGCCCATAACAAGGTTACAGATATATAGAAACATTGGGGTAACAGTCACCCCGCTATAGTTCCAGGGGTACCCAGGGCACAAATAAGCACTCACCCCAAATCCCCCCCTAACTGGCCTTCAGGCTGGGCCCCCTTAGCCCATAACAAGGTTACAGATATATAGAAACATTGGGGTAACAGTCACCCCACTATAGTTCCAGGGGTACCCAGGGCACAAATAAGCCCTCACCCCAAATCCCCCCCTAACTGGCCTTCAGGCTGGGCCCCCTTAGCCCATAACAAGGTTACAGATATATAGACACATTGGGGTAACAGTCACCCCGCTATAGTTCCAGGGGTACCCAGGGCACAAATAAGCACTCACCCCAAATCCCCCCCTAACTGGCCTTCAGGCTGGGCCCCCTTAGCCCATAACAAGGTTACAGATATATAGAAACATTGGGGTAACAGTCACCCCGCTATAGTTCCAGGGGTACCCAGGGCACAAATAAGCACTCACCCCAAATCCCCCCCCAACTGGCCTTCAGGCTGGGCCCCCTTAGCCCATAACAAGGTTACAGATATATAGAAACATTGGGGTAACATACATAGTTCCAGGGGTATGCCGCACTGAGGGGTAACTGCAGGATTCTCATTGGGGGACAAGGGGCCCCACTATCACTACAACAATGTAACCCCCAGCAGCCAAAGGGAGTCATAAACAAGCAGGAGGGCCGCACACATGAAGCTAATGTCCCATATGGCGCATTAATACTAATTAGCCCCAGTGAGCTTACAATCTAAGGTCCCTATCCCATTCCCATCAGTCCCTGCCCCAGTGAGCTTACAATCTAAGGCCCCTATCCCATTCCCATCAGCCCCTGCCCCAGTGAGCTTGCAATCTAAGGTCCCTATCCCATTCCCATCAGTCCCTGCCCCAGTGAGCTTACAATCTAAGGTCCCTATCCCATTCCCATCAGCCCCTGCCCCAGTGAGCTTACAGTCTAAGGTCCCTATCCCATTCCCATCAGTCCCTGCCCCAGTGAGCTTACAATCTAAGGCCCCTATCACATTCCCATCAGTCCCTGCCCCAGTGAGCTTACAATCTAAGGTCCCTATCCCATTCCCATCAGCCCCTGCGCCAGTGAGCTTACAATCTAAGGTCCCTATCCCATTCCCATCAGTCCCTGCCCCACTGAGATTACACTCTAAGGTCCCTATCACATTCCCATCAGCCCCTGCCCCAGTGAGCTTACAATCTAAGGTCCCTATCCCATTCCCATCAGTCCCTGCCCCAGTGAGCTTACAATCTAAGGTCCCTATCCCATTCCCATCAGTCCCTGCCCCAGTGAGCTTACAATCTAAGGTCCCTATCCCATTCCCATCAGTCCCTGCCCCAGTGAGCTTACAATCTAAGGTCCCTATCCCATTCCCATCAGTCCCTGCCCCAGTGAGCTTACAATCTAAGGTCCCTATCCCATTCCCATCAGTCCCTGCCCCAGTGAGCTTACAATCTTAGGTCCCTATCACATGATCATTTAGGGCAGACCCAAGGCAATTAAACCTGCCTGTTAAAGGGACAGAGCACAGACAGATATTCCTGTAAATTCCATTTCTCCCCATAAATAAACAGGGGCCCATAATGAAATCCCAGGGCTCGGTATTAAAGTCGCTCTGCGCTGTAATTAAACTGAGTAATTTCTCGTGTTCCCCCAGGCCCCCCCCCCCCCCCCCCATTACGTATATGTTTCCAGGATTTCTAATAAAAGGCCCCTGTGTTTGCCCAAAACTTGTGCAGTACTGGCAAAGGCCCAGCTCTCTCACCTGCTGTTACTTTCTGCAACACAGGATGCTGGGAAATGTAGTACATGTACATGAGAGAGAAAAGTAGGTTCTTGCAGTGACACGTTGGGCAACAGTGCTGTAAAGTGTTACTGTCTCACTGCTGTCTGTTTCCAACTTTCCATCTTGCCCTACTGTCCCCATCTTGTCCTACTGTCTCCATCTTGCCCTACTGTCCCCATCTTGTCCTACTGTCTCCATCTTGCCCTACTGTCCCCATCTTGTCCTACTGTCTCCATCTTGTCCTACTGTCCCCATCTTGTCCTACTGTCTCCATCTTGCCCTACTGTCCCCATCTTGCCCTACTGTCTCCATCTTGCCCTACTGTCTCCATCTTGTCCTACTGTCCCCATCTTGTCCTACTGTCTCCATCTTGCCCTACTGTCTCCATCTTGCCCTACTGTCCCCATCTTGTCCTACTGTCTCCATCTTGTCCTACTGTCTCCATCTTGTCCTACTGTCCCCATCTTGTCCTACTGTCCCCATCTTGCTCTACTGTCCCCATCTTGTCCTACTGTCCCCATCTTGCTCTACTGTCCCCATCTTGTCCTACTGTCTCCATCTTGTCCTACTGTCTCCATCTTGCCCTACTGTCCCCACCTTGTCCTACTGTCTCCATCTTGCCCCACTATCTCCATCTTGCCCTACTGTCTCCATCTTGCCCTACTGTCCCCATCTTGTCCTACTGTCTCCATCTTGCCCCACTATCTCCATCTTGCCCTACTGTCTCCATCTTGCCCTACTGTCTCCATTTTGCCCTACTGTCTCCATCTTGCCCTACTGTCCCCATCTTGTCCTACTGTCTCCATCTTGTCCTACTGTCTCCATCTTGCCCTACTGTCTCCATCTTGTCCTACTGTCTCTATCTTGCCCTACTGTCTCCATCTTGTCCTACTGTCTCCATCTTGTCCTACTGTCTCCATCTTGCCCTACTGTCTCCATCTTGTCCTACTGTCTCCATCTTGCCCTACTGTCCCCATCTTGCCCTACTGTCTCCATCCTGCCCTACTGTCTCCATCTTGCCCTACTGTCCCCATCTTGCCCTACTGTCTCCATCTTGCCCTACTGTCTCCATCCTGCCCTACTGTCCCCATCCTGCCCTACTGTCCCCATCCTGCCCTACTGTCCCCATCCTGCCCTACTGTCTCCATCTTGCCCTACTGTCTCCATCTTGTCCTACTGTCTCCATCTTGCCCTACTGTCCCCATCTTGCCCTACTGTCTCTATCTTGCCCTACTGTCTCCATCTTGTCCTACTGTCTCCATCTTGCCCTACTGTCTCCATCTTGTCCTACTGTCTCTATCTTGCCCTACTGTCTCCATCTTGTCCTACTGTCTCCATCTTGTCCTACTGTCTCCATCTTGCCCTACTGTCTCCATCTTGTCCTACTGTCTCCATCTTGCCCTACTGTCCCCATCTTGCCCTACTGTCTCCATCCTGCCCTACTGTCTCCATCTTGCCCTACTGTCCCCATCCTGCCCTACTGTCTCCATCTTGCCCTACTGTCTCCATCCTGCCCTACTGTCCCCATCCTGCCCTACTGTCCCCATCCTGCCCTACTGTAAACTTGAAACTTGGAACTTGTACTTTATCCTTAGGGACCCTCCTCCTGTTCGGACCCCCAATACACGGCTCGGCCTATGGGGACAGTCTGTACTTTATCCTTAGGGACCCTCCTCCTGTTCGGACCCCCAATACACGGCTCGGCCTATGGGGACAGTCTGTACTTTATCCTTAGGGACCCTCCTCCTGTTCGGACCCCCAATACACGGCTCGGCCTATGGGGACAGTCTGTGCTTTATCCTTAGGGACCCTCTGAGCGAGTAACACAGAATGGGGACAAGTAAACACTATTGTTCCCGGCCATAAAAGTCAATGGTACAAACTTGAGGTCAGGGAAACTGGATCCTCACAAACACATGTCCCGGTCACAGGACCCTCGCGCCCATCGCCCCCGAGACCCTCCCCGGAGCCACTGAACAGAGAGAGGGGTTTGCGTGATGTAAACGAATCAGTCGAAACAATCCCTGAGCCAAACATTCCGGGATATGTGAGCCCGGGAACATTGTCAGCTAAGTATAAAGCCCACAGCATGACAGCTCCAGCGGCTGGAGGGGTGGCAGCACAGGGCGACAGATAAAGAGTAAGAGAGACAGGCCATCTTAAGCAGGGGAGGGGCAGATTGGTTTGGGCCGGGGAGGGGAGCTTAGGCAGGGGAGGAAAAGACTGGCTTAGGCAGGGGAGGGACATACTGGTTTACGCAGGGGAGGGAAACACTGGTTTAGGCAGGGGAGGGAAACACTGGTTTAGGCAGGGGAGGGAAACACTAATTTAGGCAGGGGAGGGAAACACTGGTTTAGGCAGGGGAGGGACACACTAGTTTAGACAGGGTAGGGACACACTGGCTTAGGCAGGGGAGGAAAAGACTGGCTTAGGCAGGGGAGGGACACACTGGCTTAGGCAGGGGCGGGACACACTGGCTTAGGCAGGGGAAGGACATACTGGCTTAGGCAGGGGAAACATGGCAGGGCAGCAGATAGAAACTGACAAGCAGGGCCAAAATGAGAGCCAGTGATTGAGAGGGGATCGGCCATCAGATAAAGTGCAGGGAAATGTCAGACACCCTTTGTTCTCCAGAACCGTCAATTATTCTCCGTATCCGCTAAAGAGAATAAGTTACAGCTGTTAAATACTATGGGGCAGCTGCTGCCATTGGGCCCTGGGTGTTGCCCTGTGTAGAAACTCATTGTGGCAATGGCTACAGGGGGGCAAATCTGTTGGATTGAGGTGCCAATCTGGGGCAATCATTTCGTGCCCCCCGCTGTGAGCCCCCCCGCTGTTCCCCGGGTGTCAGTGGGAGAAGCAGCAGAACAGTAACAATTGGGAGAGTTTGTGTGCAGATACCTGATATCTCTGCCCCGCGGGCGTCTCATTCTCACCGACTCGGCGCTGCTATTCTGTTGGGACACGTAGGAGGGATCAGCCCCGCATTATGTACATACAGCATTCCTGCATGGGGGGTCAGCGGGGGGGTCAGCGGGAGAAGCACCTGTGCAACAAGACCCGACAAGCGCAGCCAATAATGTCACTCCCCCTGATCCATTGTTATTGACCCTCCCCCTGATCCATTGTTATTCTCCCTTCCCCAGATTCCTCATTCTTCTCCCTTCCCCAGATACCTCATTCTTCTCCCTTCCCCAGATTCCTCATTCTTCTCCCTTCCCCAGATACCTCATTCTTCTCCCTTCCCCAGATACCTCATTCTTCTCCCTTCCCCAGATCCCTCATTCTTCTCCCTTCCCCAGATACCTCATTCTTCTCCCTTCCCCAGATACCTCATTCTTCTCCCTTCCCCAGATTCCTCATTCTTCTCCCTTCCCCAGATACCTCATTCTTCTCCCTTCCCCAGATACCTCATTCTTCTCCCTTCCCCAGATACCTCATTCTTCTCCCTTCCCCAGATACCTCATTCTTCTCCCTTCCCCAGATACCTCATTCTTCTCCCTTCCCCAGATACCTCATTCTTCTCCCTTCCCCAGATCCCTCATTCTTCTCCCTTCCCCAGATACCTCATTCTTCTCCCTTCCCCAGATACCTCATTCTTCTCCCTTCCCCAGATTCCTCATTCTTCTCCCTTCCCCAGATACCTCATTCTTCTCCCTTCCCCAGATACCTCATTCTTCTCCCTTCCCCAGATACCTCATTCTTCTCCCTTCCCCAGATACCTCATTCTTCTCCCTTCCCCAGATCCCTCATTCTTCTCCCTTCCCCAGATACCTCATTCTTCTCTCAACCCCAGATACCTCATTCTTCTCCCTTCCCCAGATACCTCATTCTTCTCCCTTCCCCAGATACCTCATTCTTCTCCCTTCCCCAGATACCTCATTCTTCTCCCTTCCCCAGATCCATCATTCTTCTCCCTTCCCCAGATCCCTCATTCTTCTCCCAACCCCAGATACCTCATTCTTCTCCCAACCCCAGATACCTCATTCTTCTCCCAACCCCAGATACCTCATTCTTCTCCCTTCCCCAGATACCCCATTCTTCTCCCTTCCCCAGATACCTCATTCTTCTCCCTTCCCCAGATACCTCATTCTTCTCCCAACCCCAGATACCTCATTCTTCTCCCAACCCCAGATACCTCATTCTTCTCCCTTCCCCAGATACCTCATTCTTCTCCCTTCCCCAGATACCTCATTCTTCTCCCAACCCCAGATACCTCATTCTTCTCCCTTCCCCAGATTCCTCATTCTTCTCCCTTCCCCAGATCCCTCATTCTTCTCCCTTCCCCAGATCCCTCATTCTTCTCCCTTCCCCAGATCCCTCATTCTTCTCCCTTCCCCAGATCCCTCATTCTTCTCCCTTCCCCAGATCCCTCATTCTTCTCCCTTCCCCAGATCCCTCATTCTTCTCCCTTCCCCAGATCCCTCATTCTTCTCCCTTCCCCAGATCCCTCATTCTTCTCCCTTCCCCAGATCCCTCATTCTTCTCCCTTCCCCAGATCCCTCATTCTTCTCCCTTCCCTAGATACCTGCCTAAAGTCCCACTCAGACATATTATGGACCGAGCAGTTCGGCTGGTATATACTAAGGATATGGGAAGGTATATACTAAGGATATGGGAAGCCCCTCCGGCCACAAGGCAGAGATTTTATACGGATTCCTAAAATTCAAACATCACAACATTATGAGTTAAACACGGGTTTCTTTTGTAGTTCAGAAAGAGCCTTTGCCCTGGGACCCCGACACCGGAGGGGCCCTTTCAGTCAGAGTGAGTGTATAGGGGGGCTGTTACAGTACTGTATGTTGCTGGGGGCTATGGAGTGTATAGGGGGGCTGTTACAGTACTGTATGTTGCTGGAGGCTATGGAGTGTATAGGGGGGCATGTTACAGTACTGTATGTTGCTGGGGGCTATGGAGTGTATAGGGGGGCTGTTACAGTACTGTATGTTGCTGGGGGCTATGGAGTGTATAGGGGGGCATGTTACAGTACTGTATGTTGCTGGGGGCTATGGAGTGTATAGGGGGGCTGTTACAGTACTGTATGTTGCTGGGGGCTATGGAGTGTATAGGGGGGCATGTTACAGTACTGTATGTTGCTGGGGGCTATGGAGTGTATAGGGGGGCATGTTACAGTACTGTATGTTGCTGGGGGCTATGGAGTGTATAGGGGGGCTGTTACAGTACTGTATGTTGCTGGGGGCTATGGAGTGTATAGGGGGGCATGTTACAGTACTGTATGTTGCTGGGGGCTATGGAGTGTATAGGGGTGCATGTTACAGTACTGTATGTTGCTGGGGGCTATGGACTGTATAGGGGGGCATGTTACAGTACTGTATGTTGCTGGGGGCTATGGAGTGTATAGGGGGGCATGTTACAGTACTGTATGTTGCTGGGGGCTATGGAGTGTATAGGGGGGCATGTTACAGTACTGTATGTTGCTGGGGGCTATGGAGTGTATAGGGGCATGTTACAGTACTGTACATTGCGGGGGCTACAGAGAATATAGGGGGCTGTACATTGCGGGGGCTACAGAGCGTATAGGGGGGCTGTACATTGCGGGGGCTACAGAGTGTATAGAGGGCTGTACATTGCGGGGGCTACAGAGTGTATAGGGGGGCTGTACATTGCGGGGGCTACAGAGCGTATAGGGGGGCTGTACATTGCGGGGGCTACAGAGCGTATAGGGGGCTGTACATTGCGGGGGCTACAGAGTGTATAGGGGGCTGTACATTGCGGGGGCTACAGAGCGTATAGGGGGCTCTACATTGCGGGGGCTACAGAGCGTATAGGGGGCTGTACATTGCGGGGGCTACAGAGTGTATAGGGGGCTGTACATTGCGGGGGCTACAGAGCGTATAGGGGGCTGTACATTGCGGGGGCTACAGAGCGTATAGGGGGGCTGTACATTGCGGGGGCTACAGAGTGTATAGGGGGGCTGTACATTGCAGGGGCTACAGAGCGTATAGGGGGCTCTACATTGCGGGGGCTACAGAACGTATAGGGGGCTGTACATTGCGGGGGCTACAGAGCGTATAGGGGGGCTGTACATTGCGGGGGCTACAGAGCGTATAGGGGGGCTGTACATTGCGGGGGCTACGGAAGGCAAAGATGGCACCATGGGTAGATTACCAGGTTCGTTGCTTAGGGAATGAACAGTAGTTGTTTAACGAGGGCGTCTCATTACATCTCACACTTAACGAAGTTGGAAAAGGCACTCGAGGGGATAGGAACGTACGAGAGTGTCGGCTCTACACGCGGTGCCAGGGGAGAGGGGGATTAGAGAGCAACAATCTCGGCACAAACGTAACTGTGCGGAGTCACTAACCCTGCGCTCCCCAACCAATCGGATCAGGGCACCCCGACATTCTCTTACTAACAGTAATGGGGGGACGTTGCTAACCCTGCGCTCCCAAACCAATCGGATCAGGGCACCCCGACATTCTCTTACTAACAGTAATGGGGGGACGTCGCTAACCCTGCGCTCCCCAACCAATCAGATCAGGGCACCCCGACATTCTCTAACTAACAGTAATGGGGGGACGTCACTAACCCTGCGCTCCCCAACCAATCGGATCAGGGCACCCCGACATTCTCTAACTAACAGTAATGGGGGGACGTCGCTAACCCTGCGCTCCCCAACCAATCGGATCAGGGGACCCCGACATTCTCTAACTAACAGTAATGGGGGGACGTCACTAACCCTGCGCTCCCCAACCAATCGGATCAGGGCACCCCGACATTCTCTAACTAACAGTAATGGGGGGACGTCACTAACCCTGCGCTCCCCAACCAATCGGATCAGGGGACCCCGGCATTCTCTTACTAACAGTAATGGGGGGGGACATATTCTCTGGGGGGGCAAAGGCCACATGACCAAGGCCACTTGTCCATAACAATTGTTTTTAAACCCACTGGCCATATACACACACTGGCCATATACACACACACACCGGCCATATACACGCACACACCGGCCATATACACACACCGGCCATATACACACACACACCGGCCATATACACACACACACACCGGCCATATACACACACACACACCGGCCATATACACACACTGGCCATATACACACACACACTGGCCATATACACACACTGGCCATATACACACACACACCGGCCATATACACGCACACACCGGCCATATACACACACCGGCCATATACACACACACACCGGCCATATACACACACACACACCGGCCATATACACACACACACACTGGCCATATACACACACTGGCCATATACACACACACACCGGCCATATACACACACTGGCCATATACATACACACACCGGCCATATACACACACTGGCCATATACACACACACACTGGCCATATACACACACACCGGCCATATACACACACACACCGGCCATATACACACACTGGCCATATACACACACACCGGCCATATACACACACACACCGGCCATATACACACACACACACCGGCCATATACACACACCGGCCATATACACACACACACTGGCCATATACACACACACACCGGCCATATACACACACTGGCCATATACACACACCGGCCATATACACACACACACCGGCCATATACACACAATAAAAGCCATTTCCCAGCTCCCAGTCTCTGAATCACCCCAATTCAGTTGATTTTCTCTGCCAATGAGACGGCGCATTAGGCTCTGATTAAATGATCCTGAATTACAGCAGAAAATGAATATCCGTAAACAGCGTCCTATAAATATCCGCTCGCTAAAAAAAACGTCGGCAAATTTCTGATTCAGACTGAAATGTTACAGGGAACCAATATCAGCCGCCTCCGCATCTGTCTGCACAGAGAATAGAATATCTCTGATACAGAGAGAGGAGAGATAGACAGACAGACAGACCTACAGACCTACAGACAGACAGACCGACCTACAGACAGACAGACAGACAGACAAATAAATAGATAATAAATGTATTATTTAAACACTATTGTACAAACTGCCTGCAGTACCACTTTCTCACCAGATGACGCTCCCCATAGAGCTGCCATAGAAGAGCGCCCCCATTTATGCTGCACACAAGAGACCTGGGAGTCAGAATGGACCCATTGATTGATTGCAGATCATTTTAATCAACCATTTAATCAATCATTTTCAACCAGTAAATGGATAAAAGGGCAATACATGAATATAATAGGCCGGGGCCTGGCACAGATGTAGGGAATGGAACCCCAACTCCCCCCGGGCAAACCCAGCGCTATAGAAAGAAACGATCCCAAGCCCCCCTACTACTCCTGTTTAAAGCTCCCTAAGGCACAGGGACCCCCATCCCTCCTGTCTGCCTTACAGATAAAGGAGGAATCCAGAGCTGGAATCTGTAACCCTGAGTTCAATGGGTTCAACGTGTCAGTCCTGGTTCCTGGACTCCCCCACCCAGGGGAATGAAAAGCAGATGCACCGGGGATTCTATGGCCTCTTTCATCTCAGCAGCTTATCTGTGTCCTACTGACACTTGCCCTTTACTGGCGCTCACCTGTGATCCAGCCCAGACCCCCATAAGCACCTCCTTCCCTCCCACCTGCCCTGACCCCCTTCCTTTCTACTTGCCCCAGACTTCCCAGTCCCTTCCTTTAATTCCATCCCCATTCCCTACCTTCCCCTCACTTCTGTCCCAATGTCTGTCCCCACTTCCTCCCAATGTCCCTGTCCCCCTCACTTCTGTCCCCACTTCCTCCCAATGTCCCTGTCCCCCTCACTTCTGTCCCCACTTCCTCCCAATGGCCTTGTCCCCTCACTTTTGTCCCCACTTCCTCCCAATGGCCTTGTCCCCCTCACTTCTGTCCCCACTTCCTCCCAATGGCCTTGTCCCCTCACTTTTGTCCCCACTTCCTCCCAATGGCCTTGTCCCCCTCACTTCTGTCCCCACTTCCTCCCAATGGCCTTGTCCCCTCACTTTTGTCCCCACTTCCTCCCAATGGCCTTGTCCCCCTCACTTCTGTCCCCACTTCCTCCCAATGGCCTTGTCCCCTCACTTTTGTCCCCACTTCCTCCCAATGGCCTTGTCCCCCTCACTTCTGTCCCCACTTCCTCCCAATGGCCTTGTCCCCCTCACTTTTGTCCCCACTTCCTCCCAATGGCCTTGTCCCCCTCACTTCTGTCCCCACTTCCTCCCAATGGCCTTGTCCCCCTCACTTTTGTCCCCACTTCCTCCCAATGGCCTTGTCCCCCTCACTTTTGTCCCCACTTCCTCCCAATGGCCTTGTCCCCCTCACTTCTGTCCCCACTTCCTCCCAATGGCCTTGTCCCCCTCACTTCTGTCCCCACTTCCTCCCAATGGCCTTGTCACCCTCACTTCTGTCCCCACTTCCTCCCAATGGCCTTGTCCCCCTCACTTCTGTCCCCACTTCCTCCCAATGGCCTTGTCCCCCTCACTTCTGTCCCCACTTCCTCCCAATGGCCTTGTCCCCCTCACTTCTGTTCCCACTTCCTCCCAATGGCCTTGTCCCATCACTTCTGTCCCCACTTCCTTCCTTGTTCTATCTCCCCCATTACACTGGGGGTCAGTTATAAAGACTGGGCAAATTTGTACCTGGGCAGTAACCCATAGCAACCAATCGGGTATTTGCTTTTATTACTCAACCTGCAGCCAGATGAAAAAGACTAATCACTGATTGGTTGCTATGCGTTACCGCCCAGTCTTCCTTATTCCCATATGATGAGGAGGATGATGGTGACTTCCCTGTTCCCCTATTGCCCCCTCCAGCCTTCCCTGTGCCCCTCTCCCCATACAAGCAGCCGGGGGGGGGGGGTCAGTACGTGGGGCCGGTGGGACAGACAGAAAGAAAGGCGGCATTTAGGGGCCGGCCAGTAGCGCCTCTGTGTGGAATTTCACAGCAGCAGAAGCGGTGGCGCTAATGGCTGAGGAAGTGCCAGGTCAGAGCCAGACTCCTTCACTGTAACAAGGGAAACGCTTGTCTCACGTCGATGCTCTTTGTACTGATGGGGGGGGATTAAAGGGGAAGTTACACACAACCTGAGGCAAAGTAAATCCCTGATCTCTGCTCTTCCTGCTCTTGTGGAGTTTGAATTATTTGCAGACTGGAACTGAACTACTTGGCCTTTGCTTGTTGGGGTCAGTGACCCTGCACAAAAATAACCCACTTCATTAAGGCTGAATTGCTCCATTTGCCCCTCCCACTCCTTCTATCCCTAATCACTCCCTGCTCGCTAGGAACCAGTGGCGACCAATCAGATGCTTGCTTTCAAACCAGTAAATGCTGCCCGCTGATTGGACGCTGCAGGTCACTACACCTGTTACCCCCTAAATTCCAAACTGGAGATTGGCTGAACACAAACATCATAACAAAATAAAATATGAATTTCAGCAATTTCGTCCAATCCATATTTCCTTTGGCCGCAATGGATTTTATATGGCCCCGTAGGCCTTCAGCTCCCAGCATGCCCTCTGGCTCTGGTGTATGCTGGGAGCTAGAGAGGGTTTCAACCAATGGCGAGTAGTCAATGGGGGCACAGAACTGCCCGGGGGGGGGGGCGGGAGCTGCCACAGTGATTGTGACTCGCTGGAAGGTTTCCAATATCCAATCAAAATAAACAAAAGAAAAAGTAAAATAAATTCTGTGCCCAAACAATAGTGAGTGGGAGTCGGTGACGCGGGCTGCAGCGCTGCACATAACGGATGAGGGTAATTACTGCCCTTTAATGAGGCAAACGAACCCAGCGTATTGCGTAACTTTCCCACTGCACCAAAAGTAGCAAAATCCCCACAATTCAGCCCCCATTAAGCACAGAGCCCCCCATTTCCTTCCTCTTCAACTGGCAGCTCTTGAGAGCAAGTCCTACTTCCTGTAGATTGCAAGCTCTTGAGACTACTTCCTCAACCTCGCCTCCTTTCCCTAGATTGCAAGCTCTTCCGTCCTCACGAATCAAACGAGCCAGACTGCAAAAGGCCCAACGTGACCATCCTGCCCCTATTGCCCTCATTAGTGCAGAATTGCGGCCAATTTTAAAGGGTAAGTCTGCCACCCCCCCCCCCCCCCCCACACACACAAACCCCCTTGGGGAGGGGAAATCGTTAGGAAACGCTTGGCCTGAGGCCCCATAATAACCGGCCCCTGTTCCAATCAGGTTTCCCTGCGGTGAGATATTTATAACAACACATAGTTAATGTGAGATGCCCCTGTGGGGGGTAAGTATCAGATACCCCCGGGGTATCTGTCACTGTCAGAGCAATCACAGTGTAATCTGCCCCACGACTCCCCAGCTGCCAACTGTGCCATGGAACTGAGCCGGGCACTCACCAGGGAAACACAAGGTCCGGGGGGGGGGGGGAGACCGGGCGTACTTAACCCCTTCAGCCCCGGGGGCAGGTTTTCAGTCTCTACATTATATTCTTTTTTCCCAGACGGAATTCCCGGGACACATGGGAGAAACGTGTCCTTTCTTTCCCCTTTAAACAGAAGCATTTAATTGTTTTAACCTGCGAGTCAAGATCTGCCGGGGATTACAAGCTGTCAGCCGGGGCTGCCGAAGGGAAAGTGATGGGGGGGGGGCTGCCCAAATACCCCCCCCCCCCCCACACACACACACAATGCACAATATTCTCCCCTTCACGCAACCGGCGCCGGAGTGTGGCACCTAGCGACGCGGCTTATTGCGCCGCCGCTTTAAATAACATTTTCTAAATAACCAAAAACAAATCGAATACAAATTCCAGAAATAAACATTTATAAATTACAAATCAGCCTTCAAAAAAATCCACAAAAATAAAATCCGTTATATTATTATATGATATTATATTACTAGACTTCTGTACCGGCGCTTTGGGGAAAAAAAAACCGAAATAATTCCAATATAAAGAAAAAATAAAATTCAATTGAAAAAATGAAATTTAAAAATTCGGATTCAATTAAAAAAAAAAATAAATTCTAACAGTAAAGAAATTCCTAATAAATAATGAAATAATAATCATTCCAGGGGGGAAAAGAAAAATTATACTTGGAAAAAAAATAAAATAATTGTCCGTACAAATCGGTCGCCGAATAGAAATAAAATCATTCCAAGGGGGTTGTGTTTGGGGTTGGCAGACTTACCCTTTAAAATTGGCCGCAATTCTGCACTAATTGCCCGTAAAAATTGTAAGCTCTCTTGTAGAGTGTAAGCTCTTTGGGGCAGGGCTCTCTTCACCCCTTGTATCAGTTATTGATTGCTTTATATGTTACTCCAATGTATGAAACCCACTTATTGTGCAGCGCTGCGGGGTATGTTGGCGCTTTATAAATAAATGTTAATAATAACAATAAAATAATAAAAAATCGATCGTCAAATAGAAATAAAATAATTCCAAATCACCGGAATAATAACATTCGACCCAAATATCAGAAATGACTTTTTTACAAAAACTCAAGCGAAAATGTGAATTTTTTTTAAAATCGGGGGAAAACGTCGCCTTCGGAACGATAACCCCCCACAAAGCGCAGTAAGGATATTTATAGGAAAGAGCCGCTACTCACAGGAATGGGTCCTCCTTCCACTCGTCGTTGAGGTGATCTCCTACCACACCGGTCAGAACTTCAGAGGTTGATGGCATAACCCCCTCAGAACCTTTCCCAATTTGCCAGGAACCACAGTCACTGCGGGGAGGAGAGCACAGCCAATTAGAGCCTCAGGAGCGAACCCCCAAATCCAAGCAGCCCCCCGACATGTGTAGGACATGGGTAGAGGCCAGAGTGAAGTCTCCCACCCGGAGCGGAGGAAGCGAGGGGTTAAGGGGCCGGGGCCTAGGGGGAGAAGTGCTGCCCGGGCTGCCGCTGCCACTGCTGCTCCTCCAGTAAAGGGAAAGTTAAGAGGCAGTGCAGGCAGCGGCGGCACCAGAGCAGGCTATTTGCTGAGCAACAGTAGTGCTCTGTGGTTTCCCTCACACTTGACAGTAAGTTATGAGCCCTTTGTGAGTATAAGGGAAGGAAAACAGAGATCGGAATTTGGCAGGAAAATATAATACAGAATTCTCCTGTCTATGGAACCTGAAGTTTCTTTCTTTTTTTTTTTCTTTCCCTTTGGTGAAAACAATCGGCCATTGTTACCGGGGGAAGAAAAGCAACTCTGACAGATGAAATATAGTGGGGCCCCTTCTAGGAACACAGTAAACAAGACTCCATTGAGAGCAGAGCTTTTTGTCATTTTCTAAAGATACAGGGGGGGGGGGGGGAAACGATTTTTACGTGATCGGAGTTTGAATTTAATCAATTAAAGGTGAAGTTGCACCGGCGCTTCTACGGGGTTAATTATGACCCCCATTGGAAACCACTGGCACTTTAGTGGGGTTAACTAGGACCCCCACTAGAAAGCAATTGCACTTTAATGGGGTTAACTAGGACCCCCGTTAGAATCCACTGGGGCTTTAATGGGGTTAACTAGGACCCTCATTAGAAAGCAATTGCACTTTAATGGGGTTAACTAGGACCCCCATTACAAATCACTGGGGCTTTCATGGGGTTAACTAGGGCCCCCATTACAAATCACTGGGGCTTTAATGGGGTTAACTAGGACCCCCATTAAGAAACCACTGGCACTTTAATAAGTTTAACTAGGACCCCCATTAGAAATCACTGGATATTTAATGGGGTTAATTAGGGCCCCCTAACAGAAACCATTTGGGCTTTAATGGGGTTAACTAGGACCCCAAAATTGGACGCCAGCTAACATATAATGTATAAGGTCTACCAGTACTGGGTTAACTAAGACCCCCGTTAGAAACCACTGGCACTTTAATGGGGATAACAAGGACCCCCATTATAAACCACTGGCACTTTAACGGGGTTAACTAGGACCCCCATTAGAAACAACTGGCACTTTAATGGGGTTAACTAGGACCCCCATTATAAACCACTGGCACTTTAACGGGGTTAACTAGGACCCCCATTAGAAACAACTGGCACTTTAATGGGGTTAACTAGGACCCCCATTAGAAACAACTGGCACTTTAATGGGGATAACAAGGACCCCCATTAGAAATTGCACTTTAATTAGAAATTGCACTTTAATGGGGTTAACTAGGACCCCCGTTAGAAAACGCTGGAACTTTAATGGGGTTAAATAGGACCCCAAAATTGGACGCTAGCTAACATATAATGTATAAGGTCTCCCAGTATTGGGGTTAACTAGGACCCCCATTAGAAATCACTGGCACAGTAATGGGGTTAAACAGGAGCCCATAGGCCGCTAGCGATAGACTGTGGCACTTTTACTCGCAGGAGGAGGAGGAAGACACAATGAGTGGATGCTCTAATCAAAGGCTGAAAGAGGAGCCAAGAGTCGGCCATTGTTCCGAATAAAGGGCTAATTCTGTCTGAGGCAGGAAAGGAGCAGGACAGTGCACATCAGTCCCTAGAAATATGAAAGGAAGGAACCATTTTGCCCATTGTTGGGGGGTCCATGTGGACCCCAGTGAAGTCATCGTTGGCAGGGGTTGGCCTCCAGGAATGAAAAGAAGAGCTGGGATAACTATAGATTGGCCATCTGGGCTGGCAGAACAGTGGGGCACTTTATTTACCCCCATCCCTGTCCCTTTTGAATCCAAAAATAGCCGCCCAGACCCGGCTCCGGCCAATCAGATGCCACGGAAATAAAAAAAGCACTTTTGTCTTTTTGCAAAATTAGAAAGAAACAATGAATCAGTAACATTGTATCAAGTGCGACAATTATGGGGGGGGGGCATTTAAAGGGGAAGTCAGCCGTAACCTCCCGCCCCCAACCCCTTGGCGCCTGAGAGGTTAACAGGCGCCCCCATTTTTGTTCCACAAGGGCCCCGCCGGGAATAAGCGCCATATCCACTCAATGTGATCGTTTGTAGTGCGCGTAATTTTCTACCATAATTAGAAGCAATTAGTGCAAACTCACAAATTTGGGGGGGGTTTAACCCTAAAAATCCCAACTTTCATAGACCTGAGCGTCGCTTAGTGTTCCAGACGCCTGTTAATTATTCGTTATTCTTTTGGGGGGGGGGGTCGTTATTACTAACAGGCACGACTGGGACACCCGAAACCCTACGTTCTTATTGGCCAGGTCGCTAATTATTGGGGGGGTTTGGGCTGCGGAGAGGGAGCGCGAGCCAATGAACTCCCAGAATCGGATCGAGTGACACCCCCGGGGGGGTTTGCACATCATTTGGAAAACATGAACACAAGCGCCGAGCCCCGTCCCACCCAACTACAGTAACGGCTATTGTGTGGGTGTCAGTCTGCGGCGCCCCCCCCCCCTCCCCGCCAGCTGCACAATGGTAGGGGCCCAAGGGGGCGGGGGGAATTAATCGCGTTGTGTGATGTCATCCCAGTGATGTCACTAGTGTTAAAAATAATGATCCCCTATTATAGGGGGGGTAACTCCACCCCCCCCTTCCCTACGGGGGCTCAGGAGGGACACACAGGCGAATGCATTCGGGCAGGTTTGACGGATCCCTTTGGCCTTTCTTGTGTCAACAGCGAGTTGGGCGGCAGATAAAGGGTTTTACCTGTGATTATAGCGAGTGGCGCTCGGTGCTTTCCAGAAGGTCAGGGCCCCCCCATCCCCCGGCGCTCCCCCATATTTAATCCCATGAAAAGGTGAGAATTGATTATACATGTGCAACATGCTATCACTCCTAAATGATTGGCGCCGGGGGCCGAGGCGCGCGGGGGGGGGGAGGAAATGGCCGATCTCTCATCCTGCGCTTTCCCTTCTTTATTAACCCCTTAATCACAGAAGTGCTGCTGGGCCCCCACCCAAAGAATCTCAGGAGCGGGCAATGAAAACTCTATGCTCCCCACTTCAATTTCTACGTCCATTGCCTTCCAGACCCCCCTGTTGCACGGCCCCCCCCCCCCCCCAGATCTGCCACTACACAGAATCCTTGAATCGGGGGGTTGAAGCAAAGTGTTTAAATGGTCAACAATGTCCTATATTGCAGGGAATGATAAAAAGTGTAAACCGACCAATCAGATGTCGACTTTCATTACCGCAACTGCCATAAATTGATTAAAGCTAGCTGATGATTTGCTGGTTGGGAAAATGTTGCTTGTGTTGCTACAAAAAGCTGCCCAATTGGGCCCCTGGGTAAACAAGAGGATTATAATGGGCACCTATAGTATAAACAGTCCCAATCCTCCATGACAGGCGGCCAATGGCAGCTTGTGTAGGGCCAGATAGAAGGAGTTAAATTAACTCTTAGTATGACATGGATATTGATATGCTGAGACACTTTGCAGTTGGTCTTCATTTTTTATAGTTTTTCAGTTATTAAGCGTTTTGATCTTCAGCTCTCTGTTCTGGTTACTAGGGCCTTGTTTACCTTAGCAACCAGGTAGTAGATTGCACGAGAGACTGGAATATGAATAGGAGAGACACTGAATAGATATAAGGGATAAAAAGTAACAATAACAATAAAACTGGAGCCTCACAGAGCAATAGGGTTTGGCTGCCGGGGTCAGTGACCCCCATTTGAAAGTTGGAAAGATAATGAAGACCAATTGAAAAGTTGCTAATTCTATAGGAATAGGGGAGGGGCTGAATAGAAAGATAAGGAATAAAAAGTAATGGTAACAATAAAACTGGAGCCTCACAGAGCAATAGGGTTTGGCTGCCGGGGTCAGTGACCCCCATTTGAAGGCAAGAAAGGGGCAGAAGACATTTCCGAAACTATAAATATTAAATAAGACCAATTGCAAAGTCGCTAGAATTAGGATATTCTATAAAACGCTAAAAGATAACTGAAGGGTGAAGCACCAGGCAGACAATTAGGGAAGAAAAGCAGAAAGCGACTCATGAGTCGCACACAGCAGTGTCGGGCCCCTGAGCACAGAGAATGGGGGGGTCGGTTCTGGCAGGGGGAGCATGTTCTGTGCGACACGGCGGTTTCCAGAGTCAGACAATAAATAGACGCCGGGGCTAAGGTTGCACTCACTACCACTCAAACCTTCATCGGATCGGCCGGTGCCAGGGAGCTCGGGCAGGGCGCCAGGGGATGCAGCGAGGGGATTCGCTGGGAAGGAAAGCCGAATATTTATTTGTTTAGTTGCCGTCCAAGAACCAGTGGGGGGGGCTCTGGGCAAATCTGACCGTGATATCATTACTATAAACACAATCTGCCCAGGCTCCCCCCCCCCTCAACTTGTTATACCCCAACAGGTGCAGCATTTGTGTATTTTAAAGGGGAAATCAACCCTCCCAGTAAAAAAAGGAGATTATTGTACTGAACAATTAGCTGTAACCCCATAGGGAAACACTATGGCACCCCCTACCAATATGTATAAATACAAATATACAGAGAAGGAATGTTCTGGGCACACAATAAGCTGTACCCCCATACTGTACTGTCTAAGGGAAACACTATGGCACCTCCTACCCATATGTATAAATACAAATATACAGAGAAGGAATGTTCTGGGCACACAATAAGCTGTACCCCCATACTGTACTGTCTAAGGGAAACACTATGGCACCCCCTACCCATATGTATAAATACAAATATACAGAGAAGGAATGTTCTGGGCACACAATAAGCTGTACCCCCATACTGTACTGTCTAAGGGAAACACTATGGCACCTCCTACCCATATGTATAAATACAAATATACAGAGAAGGAATGTTCTGGGCACACAATAAGCTGTACCCCCATACTGTACTGTCTAAGGGAAACACTATGGCACCTCCTACCCATATGTATAAATACAAATATACAGAGAAGGAATGTTCTGGGCACACAATAAGCTGTACCCCCATACTGTACTGTCTAAGGGAAACACTATGGCACCCCCTACCCATATGTATAAATACAAATATACAGAGGTGGAATGCTCTGGGCACACAATAAATATTTTCATAAACATATTCAATACAACCCACAATCCTCTACTACATCCAAACACCCCCTGAAGCCTCTCCTGGACCATTCTGCCTATTGGGGCCCCTCCCATGACACAGTGTAAGTGACTATAGGGGGACAGACGAGGGCTGCGCTGGCAGCATCACCGTTGGGGGGTCCCACTGGGTATTTTGCTCAGTTGTGAAGCCATAAAAAAAAATTCCAACCAATTTAGAGCAGGAATTTCATCAGAATTCAAATTCAGACAAAAGCAAAAAGAAAGTTTGCCCCCCCCCCCTGTCCTTTATTCTGCTTTAAATATACATTGTGGGAGGAGCTTCTATTAACCCCTGCCTGTACAATTAGTGGCACACTGCATAAATACCTTTATTGTCAACAGAGAAAGCAAATAGAGAGTGAAGGCCAAACAAATATTTGAATGGTGCATGGGGGGGGGTCGTCAGCTCCTCTACTTTCCATAGGTTTAAACATAGGAACAAGCGAGGCAGCTGCTGATTTCCCAGTATGCGAAACGCGTGCGCCTTAAACAATGCGCGGGAGTAGCACAGCGCCAAGGGGCGGGGTCACCCCATGGCTAAATCCCACCTCCCCAACTTACCCACTGCCAGAGAGTATAGGTTATCCCTCAGCCTATTGGTATTACTGGGAGCTGCAATGTCAGTTCCTCAGCTCAAGTGACACATTAAATCCACAGTGGGCGGGGCTCAATGAAATATGGCTCCTCCTACTCATATGTATAAATACAAATTTACAGAGAGGGAATGTTCTGGGCACACAATAAGCTGTACCCCCATACTGTACTGTCTAAGGGAAACACTATGGCACCTCCTACCAATATGTATAAATACAAATATACAGAGAGGGAATGTTCTGGGCACACAATAAGCTATACCCCCATACTGTACTGTCTAAGGGAAACACTATGGCACCCCCTACCCATATGTATAAATACAAATATACAGAGAAGGAATGTTCTGGGCACACAATAAGCTGTACCCCCATATGTACTGTCTAAGGGAAACACTATGGCACCCCCTACCCATATGTATAAATACAAATATACAGAGAAGGAATGTTCCGGGCACACAATAAGCTGTACCCCCATACTGTACTGTCTAAGGGAAACACTATGGCACCCCCTACCCATATGTATAAATACAAATATACAGAGAAGGAATGTTCTGGGCACACAATAAGCTGTACCCCCATACTGTACTGTCTAAGGGAAACACTATGGCACCCCCTACCCATATGTATAAATACAAATATACAGAGAAGGAATGTTCTGGGCACACAATAAGCTGTACCCCCATACTGTACTGTCTAAGGGAAACACTATGGCACCCCCTACCCATATGTATAAATACAAATATACAGAGAAGGAATGTTCTGGGCACACAATAAGCTGTACCCCCATACTGTACTGTCTAAGGGAAACACTATGGCCCCTCCTACCCATATGTATAAATACAAATATACAGAGAAGGAATGTTCTGGGCACACAGCTAGAAAGCATCGCTGGGAAAATTCAGCCCCAGTTACTATTAGAATTTTCTAACACTTTCTCAAGCCTTTGGGCAGAAGTTAAATATGAAGAATCATTTCCTGTCCAATAGGAACGTCCATGCCGGCGTTGCTAGGGAGCCCTGTCCCTGCCAATGCCGTACACTGTCCCATGCAGTTTCTGTGCCTCCCGGTTGCCAAGTCTCGGGGCGCGGGGGGAGCGCGTAGAAGCCCCCGCCTGGCAGGTTTGAGGGGATCCCCTGCTGTTACTATTTCCACGGTTTCCATGAATATCTCACAAACTGGCAAATAGGAGGCAAATATTTGAATCCATTTGGTTCCTTTCTCATCGCATTTGCCAAGAATTCCTCGCGCCGCGCCAGGCTGGGGGGGGGAATTGGCGCAGGGCGGGGTGGGCACGGGATGGATAAAGGGGGGGCACACGTCGCACATGAAGAATCTGACAGAAGCGTTTGGGGAACAATAGAAATAACCGCGTCTCTTTGGGCGACGTTACATTCCGGGGCCCGGGGGACGCGGCGTGACGCGGGCGGGATCCGGCCAATTCATTCACGGGGGGGGGGCTAAAAGCATTTCGCACAAGAGTCCAATTTCCTCAGCAGAAAGTTTCCACATTAAAGATTTAAACCCAACATTTGTTAAAGAGGTTTTCTGTACAATAGCGGAACTCAGAGGGCAGGGCCACAGGGCTGGGAGAGCCAATGGCGAGCGGCCGGGGGGGCTTTACCCAAGCACCTCGGTCAGACCCCAATATATTCAGAATAATATATTTATTCATGTGTGTGGGGTTAATGCAATGCTCTGAATCCATTTTCTGCAGTGATCTTGACGGCATGTGTGGGGTTAATACAATGCTCTGAATCCATTTTCTGCAGTGATCTTGACGGCGTGTGTGGGGTTAATACAATGCTGTGAATCCATTTTCTGCAGTGATCTTGACGGCATGTGTGGGGTTAATACAATGCTCTGAATCCATTTTCTGCAGTGATCTTGACGGCATGTGTGGGGTTAATACAATGCTCTGAATCCATTTTCTGCAGTGATCTTGACGGCATGTGTGGGGTTAATACAATGCTCTGAATCCATTTTCTGCAGTGATCTTGATGGAGTGTGTGGGGTTAATACAATGCTCTGAATCCATTTTCTGCAGTGATCTTGATGGAGTGTGTGGGGTTAATGCAATGCTCTGAATCCATTTTCTGCAGTGATCTTGACGGCATGTGTGGGGTTAATACAATGCTCTGAAATTCATTTTCTGCAGTGATCTTGACGGCATGTGTGGGGTTAATACAATGATCTGAATGCATTTTCTGCAGAGATCTTGACGGCATATGTGGGGTTAATACAATGCTCCGAAACCATTTTGCTGCAGTGATCTTAACAGCGTATGTGGGGTTAATACAATGCTCTGAAACCATTTTGCTGCAGTGATCTTAACAGCGTATGTGGGGTTAATACAATGCTCTGAAACCATTTTCTGCGGTTATCTTCATGGCTTGTGTGGGGTTAATACAATGCTCTGAAACCATTTTCTGCAGTGATCTTAACGGCGTATGTGGGGTTAATGCAATGCTCTGATTCCATTTTCTGCAGTGATCTTGACGGCATGTGTGGGGTTAATGCAATGCACTTATTTTATTTACAGATTTTCCGAGCCCCAATACAGCAGCACATTTTGTGGGGGCCCTAGGCTGGTGTTTTTCTTAGGCCCAATATTTTATTGAGATGGGAGAGAAAATAAAAACCATAAAACAAAAATAAATTTTTCTATATGAAATCAATGGAACCTGCGATGCTGATGAGCCAATGGGAGTGAGGGAATTCCGTGGGAACCAATCACCTTTGGACAATAATAAACAAGACAATTCCTGGGTAAGAAGCAGAACTTAAGGGGAACAGGCGCAGCTCGGGGCCCTCACAGTGTTTCTTGGGCGTCGCAGGTTTTTACATGCAGGGAAAATGCGACGCTGCAACGGGGCAGTTTCTCCAGCCGCTCGGTGACTGTATCGGGTTCCACTGCGCTGGGAGAGTTGCGGTTTGTGGAACAAATATTTTATATATGGAGCTTGTGAGCTGTAATGAGACAGGGGAGGTTTTATGGGCCACGTTATATAAGGTTTTATTATGCGCCAATAATGCGCTTTATTAACCGAGTCCCACGTGGCCTCGTAACGTGAACCTCACCGTCTGCCGTCCCCCCAGCAGCAAAGCCGCATTGTCTGTGTGAGTATTGGGGGGCCAGTGGGGTCCCTGACTGATGTACAATATCAATATATGTGTGAGATACAGATCATTATCCCCAAGGTTTGGGGGTGCAGGAGTATAGGGGGGCCAGTGGGGTCCCTGACTGATGTACAATATATGTGTGAGATACAGATCATTATCCCCAAGGTTTGGGGGTGCAGGAGTATAGGGGGGCCAGTGGGGTCCCTGACTGATGTACAATATATGTGTGAGATACAGATCATTATCCCCAAGGTTTGGGGGTGCAGGAGTATAGGGGGGCCAGTGGGGTCCCTGACTGATGTACAATATATGTGTGAGATACAGATCATTATCCCCAAGGTTTGGGGGTGCAGGAGTATAGGGGGGCCAGTGGGGTCCCTGACTGATGTACAATATATGTGTGAGATACAGATCATTATCCCCAAGGTTTGGGGGTGCAGGAGTATAGGGGGGCCAGTGGGGTCCCTGACTGATGTACAATATATGTGTGAGATACAGATCATTATCCCCAAGGTTTGGGGGTGCAGGAGTATAGGGGGGCCAGTGGGGTCCCTGACTGATGTACAATATATGTGTGAGATACAGATCATTATCCCCAAGGTTTGGGGGTGCAGGAGTATAGGGGGGCCAGTGAGGTCCCTGACTGATGTACAATATATGTGTGAGATACAGATCATTATCCCCAAGGTTTGGGGGTGCAGGAGTATAGGGGGGCCAGTGGGGTCCCTGACTGATATACAATATCAATATATGTGTGAGATACAGATCATTATCCCCAAGGTTTGGGGGTGCAGGAGTATAGGGGGGCAGTGGGGTCCCTGACTGATGTACAATATATGTGTGAGATACAGATCATTATCCCCAAGGTTTGGGGGTGCAGGAGTATAGGGGGGCAGTGGGGTCCCTGACTGATGTACAATATATGTGTGAGATACAGATCATTATCCCCAAGGTTTGGGGGTGCAGGAGTATAGGGGGGCCAGTGGGGTCCCTGACTGATGTACAAGATATGTGTGAGATACAGATCATTATCCCCAAGGTTTGGGGGTGCAGGAGTATAGGGGGGCCAGCGGGGTTCCTGACTGATGTACAATATATGTGTGAGATACAGATCATTATCCCCAAGGTTTGGGGGTGCAGGAGTATAGGGGGGCCACAGAATGAGTGCAAAAATAATTCTATACCCCCCCCCATGGGGAAGGAAGGTGATTGGCTCGTTGCTGATCACTTTATATAATAATACGGGGCCCCATTTCGCAGCATTAGGCAAATGAATCCATGTTGTGTGCGACTCCTGCATTTCCTAATTGAGCTGCCGGTACCTGGTAATTACTTCGAGCAGTCGCCGTACGGGAATCGGTGGCGCTGGTGGGAAATCGAGTGCAGATTATTAGAGGGATTTCGTTTTAAACAATTTGGAATTTGTGAAAGAAACAAAAGTGGAGAAAAGGAAATGTGATCTGATTTAGTGCAGCGACAGTGTGTGATTCCGACTCTGTAGCCGGCGACACTGTATGATTCCGACTCTGTAGCCGGCGACACTGTATGATTCCGACTCTGTAGCCGGCGACACTGTATGATTCCGACTCTGTAGCCGGCGACACTGTATGATTCCGACTCTGTAGCCGGCGACACTGTATGATTCCGACTCCGTAGCCGGCGACACTGTATGATTCCGACTCTGTAGCCAGCGACACTATAAGATCCCCAGACAATAGTATATATATATATTTGTCCCGTTGTTGGGAGCAGAAGGGGCAATTAGAGCAGCGCGGGGGGCTCAGTAGCTGGCGGCAGAGCTAATCACACGCTTATCATTTCTGACTAATTAATGTTGCTCTGATGGGTAATTGTTGCCCAAATGGCGCTGTTGCCGTGCCAGGGGCGGATGTTGCCCCCCCCACACAGGTAATCACACATCTCCCAAGGCAATCAGGTAACGTCACCCACGGAGGCCTCCCATTGGCCGCCCACATTCCTGCCGCTGTCATTATTACACGCTCGGTGCAGGGCTGGAATCCATGGAAAACAATGAGGGAAAGAGAAAGGCAACTGCCCCAGTGAGGGGTCACTGATGCGCCCAAAGGGGGGGGGCAAATGGCATCATTGTGTCTGTCTGTCCCATTCCTTTCCCTGCACTGCTGGTTCTGACTCCTGATACAACTCCCCAATATCCATTCATCCCTCATTCTCACTGGGTTTATAGTTATGTGTAACTGTCACTGTGTCTGTCCCTTTCCCTTCTCTGCACTGCTGGTTCTGACTCCTGATACAACTCCCCAATATCCATTCATTCCTCATTCTCACTGGGTTTATAGTTATGTGTAACTGTCACTGTGTCTGTCCCTTTCCCTTCCCTGCACTGCTGGTTCTGACTCCTGATACAACTCCCCAATACCCATTCATCCCTCATTCTCACTGGGTTTATAGTTATGTGTAACTGTCACTGTGTCTGTCCCTTTCCCTTCCCTGCACTGCTGGTTCTGACTCCTGATACAACTCCCCAATACCCATTCATCCCTCATTCTCAGTGGGTTTATAGTTATGTGTAACTGTCACTGTGTCTGTCCCTTTCCCTTCCCTGCACTGCTGGTTCTGACTCCTGATACAACTCCCCAATATCCATTCATCCCTCATTCTCACTGGGTTTATAGTTATGTGTAACTGTCACTGTGCCTGTCCCTTTCCCTTCCCTGCACTGCTGGTTCTGACTCCTGATACAACTCCCCAATACCCATTCATCCCTCATTCTCAGTGGGTTTATAGTTATGTGTAACTGTCACTGTGTCTGTCCCTTTCCCTTCCCTGCACTGCTGGTTCTGACTCCTGATACAACTCCCCAATATCCATTCATCCCTCATTCTCACTGGGTTTATAGTTATGTGTAACTGTCACTGTGTCTGTCCCTTTCCCTTCCCTGCACTGCTGGTTCTGACTCCTGATACAACTCCCCAATACCCATTCATTCCTCATTCTCACTGGGTTTATAGTTATGTGTAACTGTCACTGTGTCTGTCCCTTTCCCTTCTCTGCACTGCTGGTTCTGACTCCTGATACAACTCCCCAATATCCATTCATCCCTCATTCTCACTGGGTTTATAGTTATGTGTAACTGTCACTGTGTCTGTCCCTTTCCCTTCCCTGCACTGCTGGTTCTGACTCCTGATACAACTCCCCAATACCCATTCATCCCTCATTCTCACTGGGTTTATAGTTATGTGTAACTGTCACTGTGTCTGTCCCTTTCCCTTCCCTGCACTGCTGGTTCTGACTCCTGATACAACTCCCCAATACCCATTCATTCCTCATTCTCACTGGGTTTATAGTTATGTGTAACTGTCACTGTGTCTGTCCCTTTCCCTTCCCTGCACTGCTGGTTCTGACTCCTGATACAACTCCCCAATACCCATTCATTCCTCATTCTCACTGGGTTTATAGTTATGTGTAACTGTCACTGTGTCTGTCCCTTTCCCTTCCCTGCACTGCTGGTTCTGACTCCTGATACAACTCCCCAATATCCATTCATTCCTCATTCTCACTGGGTTTATAGTTATGTGTAACTGTCACTGTGTCTGTCCCTTTCCCTTCCCTGCACTGCTGGTTCTGCAAGTAGGTAGGTAGGTAGGAAGGTAGGTAGGTACGTAAGCAGGTAGGCAGGTAGGTAGATAGGTAGGTATTAGAGCAATCAGATAGATACACAAGAGAAAGTGACAGCTGAGTCAGATCCAATTGGAAGAAAACAAACAGTAACGATACAGCGAGCGATTCCCTCGAGGGATAATCAATGCTGCGTGACGGCCGGTCAGTTGGCGCAAGTGCTGGTTATAGTAACCGTGCCGCCAACGCACTCGCTCTGTATATTACTGAGAAGGTTCAGCAGATCATATTGGTGTTTGGCGACAGACAGGTTGTGCTTACCTGAGCCGAGCCCCCCATTCTCCGGAGGCAGCGAGAACCACGCGTTTTACCAGCAGGGATCTGCTTCTAGTGCGGGGTTAATCATTAGCTTCCCCAGCGGTTAATTTGTAATTGGGAGCAGATTAACCCCCTCGTGTTATTTGTATTCAGGAATAAACAATGGCAGCTTCCCAGCTCTGTTATACAGATAGCTAGAATCTCAGCCATAAAGCAGGGCAGGACTGCTGCTTACAATGGGGGGATCAGATAGGATCTGTGCCACTGTGACAGAATGCTCTGTTATACAGATAGCTAGAATCTCAGCCATAAAGCAGGGCAGGACTGCTGCTTACAATGGGGGGGATCAGATAGGATCTGTGCCACTGTGACAGAATGCTCTGTTATACAGATAGCTAGAATCTCAGCCATAAAGCAGGGCAGGACTGCTGCTTACAATGGGGGGGATCAGATAGGATCTGTGCCACTGTGACAGAATGCTCTGTTATACAGATAGCTAGAATCTCAGCCATAAAGCAGGGCAGGACTGCTGCTTACAATGGGGGGATCAGATAGGATCTGTGCCACTGTGACAGAATGCTCTGTTATACAGATAGCTAGAATCTCAGCCATAAAGCAGGGCAGGACTGCTGCTTACAATGGGGGGGATCAGATAGGATCTGTGCCACTGTGACAGAATGCTCTGTTATACAGATAGCTAGAATCTCAGCCATAAAGCAGGGCAGGACTGCTGCTTACAATGGGGGGGATCAGATAGGATCTGTGCCACTGTGACAGAATGCTCTGTTATACAGATAGCTAGAATCTCAGCCATAAAGCAGGGCAGGACTGCTGCTCAGTGACAGTTCTACCTGCGCACGTTGCTATGATGTCACCAATCACATGATCCAAAGAGCGGCGGGACGCGCATGGGAACGCTTTGTACCTAATCCCTCTCCTCGTTGGGGTCCCAGGGACACAAGTGACATTTAAAGTGTTTGCCACTCACGTTACAGAAAGAGACCGTGCCCGGTGGCAGTGAGAGAGGGAACTGTGGGGCGGAATAAACAAATTAGCGACTATTCAGGGATAATAATGGCAGCGCTGTGGGTCGTATTGTACGGAGGGAAATCAGATCATAATTACGCCAAACATTAACTTAAACGACATAAATTTATATATTTTCAGGCAGATTCTCTACATGGAACCGTTTCTTAATCATTTGTAGCATAAAGCTGATTTCTTTCCAGCATGGGGGGGGGGCTTCCCAGACCTCTACAGCACGGAATTATATGGGGGGGGGGTTATACACCATATGTATAAATACAAATATACAGAGAAGGAATGTTCTGGGCACACAATAAACTGTACCCCCATACTATACTGTCTAAGGGAAACACTATGGCACCCCCTACCCATATGTATAAATACAAATATACAGAGAAGGAATGTTCTGGGCACACAATAAGCTGTACCCCCATACTGTACTGTCTAAGGGAAACACTATGGCACCCCCTACCCATATGTATAAATACAAATATACAGAGAGGGAATGCTCTGGGCACACAATAAGCTGTACCCCCATACTGTACTGTCTAAGGGAAACACTATGGCACCCCCTACCCATATGTATAAATACAAATATACAGAGAAGGAATGTTCTGGGCACACAATAAGCTGTACCCCCATACTGTACTGTCTAAGGGAAACACTATGGCACCCCCTACCCATATGTATAAATACAAATATACAGAGAGGGAATGTTCTGGGCACACAATAAGCTGTACCCCCCATACTGTACTGTCTAAGGGAAACACTATGGCACCCCCTACCCATATGTATAAATACAAATATACAGAGAAGGAATGTTCTGGGCACACAATAAGCTGTACCCCCATACTGTACTGTCTAAGGGAAACACTATGGCACCTCCTACCCATATGTATAAATACAAATATACAGAGAAGGAATGTTCTGGGCACACAATAAGCTGTACCCCCATACTGTACTGTCTAAGGGAAACACTATGGCACCCCTACCCATATGTATAAATACAAATATACAGAGAGGGAATGTTCTGGGCACACAATAAGCTGTACCCCCATACTGTACTGTCTAAGGGAAACACTATGGCACCCCCTACCCATATGTATAAATACAAATATACAGAGAAGGAATGTTCTGGGCACACAAGAAGGGGGGAAGAGCAGGAGAAGAGAAGCCTCTCGCTTTGGGGTCAGTAAAGACGTAGGAAACTGGTAAAAGCAGAATTTACTGTCGGACGCGGCACTCGGGGCCCAGGGGACTCGGCACAAAGTCTGACACTCGGATGTGAGAAAGGGAAACAATGAGGGGAAGGTCAGGCCACACGGAGCCGGAAGGGCAAACACTGTATATGGAGAGGGGCGACACGGAGCTGACACTCCATTCATGTTTAAAGGGGAAACAATCATTTTATAATGAGTAATAAGTGTGGGACTGGGGTACCGGGGGCTCCCACAAACCCAAAGACCCCCAAACACACTCTCTAAACTATTATTTCTACTTTCCTCATTCACTTTTCATTTAACGGCTTCTCTCTAAATATTATTATCTGCCCCCCCCTCTCTTTCTTCTCTATGTCTCATATACAAACAGGGACTGGCTGGGTAACAGCACATACAGCCAATGGCTGGTGAGGAGCAGAAGGGCCCCCGACCCCCGCGGCCCCCGGGATTTCCCTTATTAACCCTTCTCTTCTCTCTCTGCCTTCAGCTCATTCCTCCCTTTCAGCTTTTCATGCACAAATGGCACATACTCTCCTGAACGCACATACCCTGGTAGGAACCATAGGGCAAGATGGAGACAGCAAGGCAAGATGGGGACAGTAGGGCAAGATGGAGTCAGTAGGACAAGATGGAGACAGTAGGGCAAGATGGGGGCAGTAGGACAAGATGGAGACAGTAGGGCAAGATGGGGACAGTAGGACAAGATGGAGACAGTAGGGCAAGATGGAGACAGTAGGGCAAGATGGGGACAGTAGGGCAAGATGGAGACAGTAGGGCAAGATGGAGACAGTAGGGCAAGATGGAGACAGCAGGGCAAGATGGAGACAGTAGGGCAAGATGGGGGCAGTAGGACAAGATGGAGACAGTAGGGCAAGATGGAGACAGTAGGGCAAGATGGAGACAGTAGGGCAAGATGGAGACAGTAGGACAAGATGGAGACAGTAGGGCAAGATGGTGATAGAAGGGCAAGATGGGGACAGTAGGGCAAGATGGGGACAGTAGGGCAAGATGGGGACAGTAGGGCAAGATGGAGACAGTAGGACAAGATGGAGACAGTAGGGCAAGATGGTGACAGAAGGGCAAGATGGGGACAGAAGGGCAAGATGGGGACAGTAGGGCAAGATGGAGACAGTAGGGCAAGATGGAGACAGTAGGGCAAGATGGAGACAGTAGGGCAAGATGGAGACAGTAGGACAAGATGGAGACAGTAGGGCAAGATGGAGACAGTAGGGCAAGATGGGGACAGTAGGGCAAGATGGGGACAGTAGGGCAAGATGGAGACAGTAGGACAAGATGGAGACAGTAGGGCAAGATGGGGACAGTAGGGCAAGATGGAGACAGTAGGGCAAGATGGGGACAGTAGGGCAAGATGGAGACAGTAGGACAAGATGGAGACAGTAGGGCAAGATGGGGACAGTAGGGCAAGATGGGGACAGTAGGGCAAGATGAAGACAGTAGGGCAAGATGGAGACAGTAGGGCAAGATGGAGACAGTAGGGCAAGATGACAGAAGGGGAAGATGGAGACAGTAGGGCAAGATGACAGAAGGAGAAGATGGAGACAGTAGGGCAAGATGACAGTAGGGCAAGATGGAGACAGTAGGGCAAGATGACAGAAGGAGAAGATGGAGACAGTAGGGCAAGATGACAGAAGGGGAAGATAGAGGCAGTAGGAGGCAAGATAGAGACAGAAGGGTGAGATGGAGGCAAGATAGAGACAGTAGTATAAGAGTGTTGCCCAACTGGTAACCCTTCAGTTGTCTCTTACTGCTCTATCACTGTATTATTAGAGCAAGCAAGAGGTTAGCCCTGTAGGGGGCGTATTAAGCCTCTTTCCCAGGAAATCACTTGGGCGATGGGCAGTGTTGGGCAGTGTTGGGCAGTGTTGGGCAGTATTGGGCTGTGAGGCCTCTACTTTCTGCACTGGATTGGGATTAATTTTAGTATCAGTAGAGTTTGGCCACGAGGAGCGACCAGATTGTAGAGAAATGAATTGTTCAGCCAAAAGGCCCATTGTGCGAGGCCAATATCAGAGTGTTCATTATTAACAGTGCAGAGTAACAACAGGAATTCAAGTGCTTGATAAAAACGAGGGGCCAGTTTGGGGCAACATGCCCCCCCCCCCAGTTACACACAAAAGCCCAAGCCGGGGGTGTGAGGGCCCATGGAGCGGCCCTTGTACTACAGCCAAAGGGAAACTCTACTTTGTACTCTCAAGTCAAAGCCTTGAAGATCAGAAGCCACTGTCCCTCCCAATCCCTCCCCAATGATTGGGCCCCTCCGGAGCGCGGAGAGCTCACACTCGTTAGGCCGGCGGGGAGTGCGAGTGAGCGGATGTTCCGATCCGAGGCAGATCATAGCCCTCCTTTGTTCAGAACACGGTATCTCTTCTCTTTCACCTGATTAAAGCCAAGGTATTTGTTTCACCGGCTGACCCAACGCTCGGCTGGGAACAATGGTGCAACACAATCCCCTATTGTCGCCCCAGACAATGCGCTTTAGTGTCCTTGGATCTCGACGTGACCTTTCATCTGGGCCGGGCCCGCCGGTTCCTCCTCACAACACACAAATACACTCGGGCTGAATTCCAACAAGGGGGGACCCTGCGCTCTCCAAACAAAGCCAATTCTCTTTTTTTACCCCAAGGTGGGGGGGAGAAACGCAAGTTTTTTGTTCCCTCACAGATGGAAGTTTGCGTTACTACGGCAACTGTTATAATCCCCCCTTTTAACACCTTTTTTTTTTTTCCCTTTTCCATGGCCGGTTCTTATCCAAAGTGCTACCTTTTAACTCATGAGCTTGCCAGGCTGGCCGGCTAACGGGCTGCCCTAATTAGCTACCATTTTCACAGCGCAGACAACACGATGAGCTAATCGAGATTTGCAAAATAATGACGTACCTCCTGCAAATATTCCTCCTCCCGGGGCCCAGTTTGGCCAATGACAATAATGAGGGCATTATTAGGAGCGGGGCATTAAAATGCTGCACCGCGGCGAAACAGAGCCCTTAATTGTTCCCAACTTGTTCATTGAATCAACAAGCCATTGTTGTGCCGCTGGAGAATAGAACGAGGGAAGAAAGGCTGCCATAATGATTGCTCTGTCCCGGCCCCGCAACCCTTTCCTTTTGAACATCTTGATGGACTTCTCCGTTGGCTTCACACACAAATACTCATATAAGAAGTTTATTGTCTGCCAGTCCCACAAAAGGATCCTATTCATTGTCATATCCGTTTGTTCCTGGCCCTCGAGATAAACACAGGGCTAACGACCACGTGAAAGGGCAAGTTCCGACTGTCTACAAGGGGAGATAAGGATGGAGGTGAGGGACCACGTTGGCTCAACTTGTAGGGGGCAGGTAAAGGGAGATTAGGATGGAGGTGAGGGACCACGTTGGCTCAACTTGTAGGGGGCAGGTAAAGGGAGATTAGGATGGAGGTGAGGGACCACGTTGGCTCAACTTGTAGGGGGCAGGTAAAAAGAGATAAGGATGGAGGTGAGGGACACGTTGGCTCGATTCGCAGGGGGCAGGTAAAGGGAGATAAGGATGGAGGTGAGGGACCACGTTGGCTCAACTTGTAGGGGGCAGGTAAAAAGAGATAAGGATGGAGGTGAGGGACACGTTGGCTCGATTCGCAGGGGGCAGGTAAAGGGAGATAAGGATGGAGGTGAGGGACCACATTGGCTCGACTCGTAGGGGGCAGGTAAAGGGAGATAAGGATGGAGGTGAGGGACCACATTGGCTCGACTCGTAGGGGGCAGGTAAAGGGAGAAAAGGATGGAGGTGAGGGACCACATTGACTCGTAGGGGGCAGGTAAAGGGAGAAAAGGATGGAGGTGAGGGACCACATTGACTCGTAGGGGGCAGGTAAAGGGAGAAAAGGATGGAGGTGAGGGACCACATTGACTCGTAGGGGGCAGGTAAAGGGAGAAAAGGATGGAGGTGAGGGACCACATTGACTCGTAGGGGGCAGGTAAAGGGAGAAAAGGATGGAGGTGAGGGACCACATTGACTCGTAGGGGGCAGATAAAGGGAGAAAAGGATGGAGGTGAGGGACCACATTGACTCGTAGGGGGCAGGTAAAGGGTCAGAATGGGAATATTTAATCAACTTCACATTAAAATAAATCAAGGACCCAACGGGTGTTGGGAAAGTTGCCATAGGGAGCTGTCGAACAAATCAAATATCTGCCCCCTCCCCAAAGCAAAAGCGCCAGGGCTCTACATACTGAGTTCTTCAATGTGCGAGATTCCTCTCCCTGCCATAAAGCAAGACAGTAGCGCTGCATATTTGGACTGCTTAAACAGGTGGTGGCCATATACCCACTGGGATAGATTCCTGGGGCAAAGAGCAAGACTAAATGGGATCCTGTTGAGGTTTAAGCCTCATGTAGAAGCCTCATGTAGAAGCTTACTAGGCCTCACAATCCCAGTGTTCCCAGTGGCTTCCCAGCTGTTAAGGTTCACACCGCACTTATGTTACTGGGGATGCTGGGAGTTGTAGTCTAACTGGGCACCAATGTGTTTCAACCTCAACTCAACTCATTCCACCTTCATCCTTCCTACTGATATCTTTATCCCACTGGATGTTCCAACTCAGTAGAGACCACTGTAGGCACATACCTTAATGGAACCAACCCTGGGACAATTGACCGTGTAACCCAAAGCAACCAATCAGATGTTTAGTTACAAACAGGGGGACCAGTGAACGTAACCCATGGATTGGTTGCTAAACTTTCAATTATACTTCGTACCACTTGTGCCAATCAAGGGTGGAACGTCTTTATTAGTAGAATGGGAAAAAGGCAGGGCTTAATAGAAAGCAGGTGGAGCTTGAAGTGTATCAGGGCGTGACCTAAACACATTTAAAGGGTATCAGGACCTCCGGCCTCCCCCCAGCATCAACACAAGTTCACAACACTACTGGGGATGCTGGGAGTTGTAGTCCAAGCTGGGTACCAATGTGTTTCCACCTCAACTCAACTCATTCCACCTTCGTCCTTCCTACTGATATTTTTATCCCATTGGATGTTCCAACTCAGTAGAAACCACTGAAGGTGGTAACCAACCCTGTGATGACTGACCCTGTAACCCAAAGCAACCAATCAGATGTTTAGTTACAAACAGGGGGACCAGTGAACGTAACCCATGGATTGGTTACTAAACTTTCAATTATACTTTGTACCACTTGTCCCAATCAAGGGTGGAAAGTCTTCATTAGTAGAATGGAAAAAAGGCAGGGTTTAATAGAAAGCAGGCGGAGCTTGAAGTGTATCAGGGCGTGACCTAAACAGATTTAAAGGGTATCAGGAACTCCGGCCTCCCCCCAGCATCTACACAGCTTCTACCTGAGGCTTAAACCTCAACAGGATCCCATTTAGTCTTGATCTTCGCCCAATGAATCTATCCCAGTGGGAATATGGCCACCACCTGTTTAAGTAGTCCAAATGTGATGCCAAAAATGCAGCGTTACTGTCTTGCTTTATGGGCCAAGAAAAGAATCTTCATCTCTTGCAGGTCCTTCCCTATGTTTTGGAGGCCACCTATAAACCTATTTTTGAGGCCCAATGGTGTCGGTTCTGAGCAGCACCGCCCAATGGGATTGATCAAAGCCGCGCACCATGACCCTTCTAGTGCGTATAGTTCCTAACGACTGACATCAAAATCCTTCTTCCTTTTTAATCTTCTCCTTATCAAGCTGGGGGGGGCTCTCGGGGGCCCCCGCCTCGGCTCTGTGTGTGATATCTCTCCGAGAGTGTCGCCTATTTAATTAAAACAGACAGTGACAGAAGGACGCGGATTAGCACCGTAATGAAGCATTTACTTAGATTAATCGCACGATCCTTTTGGAGTAAAAGCTTTGACAAAGAACAAAAGAAAATTGTTATGAAACAGCTTTTTATCCCCAGAAAAGGTCACATTATGGGATTTTTTTTTGCTTTATTTAATTTTTTTCACTCGTCACTGTTACTGTGGGGTTCGCCGGTGGAATATGAGATCTCTCTATTCTTTCCCGAGCCCCTCAGTCATTTGCCATAATAAAGTCATTAAGGCTTCAAATTAAAAATGCCTGTTTTAAAAACTGGTTGCTTAGCTTCAAGGAGGCTCTAATTAGCATGGGTGGCATTGTTTCGGCAGAATCAGGACTTAATGGTACCGGGGCGGCTATACATAATGAAAGGGACCCTTTCTAGGAAAAGAAAGAAAGGTGAATTCTGAAGTACGAGCCCATTGTGCGCGGCCGATGGCACCAGGGAGAAAACGACTCCAGCCTTTATTTGGAGAGAAAATGAGGATAATAAAATGATCTGCATTAGGGTCAAACAAATAGAGCTGTAAATAGGAGCAGAGCTTTTATCCTGAGCATGAAAAGCCTTTCGTGGCGGTGAGAGCCGCACCTGGCCATTCCCTGCAACATGAACTGAGCCACCGACCGCCACCGGGAGACACGACCATGAGATAAAGTTACCTTTAATCTGGACACAGGTCTACAAATGAGCCGTTACTTGGCCAAACTGAAGGAGTATCAGATTTTTACATGATGCCTCCATAGAACCATCTTGGACACACAAGACTTGTGACGTGACGTGTCCATTATACGTATGGAGTCATCAGTCAAGACTTCTATAGAGACACAAATGATGCCTCCACCAGGAGATATAATTCTAACCTCACCAATAAAATATATCAATATCTATAATTGCGCCAGCTCCAGCAATCAACATCAATAAAACACACAAGCAGTGCCTCCACCAAAGGCTTAATGGGTTCCACATCTAAGATAGGCGAAGGGTAACTCAACAAAAAGCAGTCATCTCCACTATCAACCCATGCTGTGTCTCAATCAATAGACCTAACTGGTTCAACATCAAAGATAGGCGATGGCTAACTCAACAAAGAGCAGTCAACTCATCCAACAACCCATGCTGTATCTCAACCAACAGACCTAACTGGTTCCACATCTAAGATAGGCAAAGGATAACTTAACAAAGAGCAGTCATCTCCACCAACAACCCATGCTTTATCTCAAAGAATAGACCTAACTGGTTCCACATCTAAGCTAGGTGAAGGCTAACTCAACAAAGAGAAGTCATCTCCACCAACAACCCATGTTGTGTCTCAACCAATAGACCTAACTGGTTCAACATCTAAGATAGGCAAAGGCTAACTCAACAAAGAATAGTTATCCCCTACAATCCATGCTGAACCTTCAGCCCCAAGTGCTACCTACACATAGAAACCTAAATTGTACCTGTAGCAAATCTTTGGTTCTTCCACAAAGAGACCCGAGTGTCAACTCAACTATAAAACCCAACAAGCACCTTTAACACAGTCCCCAACAAGGAAAAACATGTATCTATGATGAACTCAAGATTTATGGGTAGTCATACTGAAGAACGTAGTCATTATCATCCATATGATAAGGCTTCCTACCTTCCTTATCTTTTTAACTATCATTTTTTGTTTCAATTAATATAAATTATACACCAGGATAAATACAGTGCCAATTCCATGTATAATACCCCAGAACCCACGGCGGGATAAATACAGTGCCAATTCCATGTATAATACCCCAGAACCCACAGCAGGATAAATACAGTGCCAATTCCATGTATAATACCCCAGAACCCACAGCAGATAAATACAGCGCCAATTCCATGTATAATACCCCAGAACCCACAGCGGGATAAATACAGCGCCAATTCCATGTATAATACCCCAGAACCCACAGCGGGATAAATACAGTGCCAATTCCATGTATAATACCCCAGAACCCACAGCAGGAAAAATACAGTGCCAATTCCATGTATAATACCCCAGAACCCACAGCGGGATAAATACAGTGCCAATTCCATGTATAATACCCCAGAACCCACAGCGGGATAAATACAGTGCCAATTCCATGTATAATACCCCAGAACCCACAGCAGGATAAATACAGTGCCAATTCCATGTATAATACCCCAGAACCCACAGCGGGATAAATACAGTGCCAATTCCATGTATAATACCCCAGAACCCACAGCAGGATAAATACAGTGCCAATTCCATGTATAATACCCCAGAACCCACAGCGGGATAAATACAGTGCCAATTCCATGTATAATACCCCAGAACCCACAGCAGGATAAATACAGTGCCAATTCTATGTATAATACCCCAGAACCCACAGCGGGATAAATACAGTGCCAATTCCATGTATAATACCCCAGAACCCACAGCGGGATAAATACAGTGCCAATTCCATGTATAATACCCCAGAACCCACAGCAGGATAAATACAGTGCCAATTCCATGTATAATACCCCAGAACCCACAGCAGATAAATACAGTGCCAATTCCATGTATAATACCCCAGAACCCACAGCAGGATAAATACAGTGCCAATTCCATGTATAATACCCCAGAACCCACAGCAGATAAATACAGTGCCAATTCCATGTATAATACCCCAGAACCCACAGCAGGATAAATACAGTGCCAATTCCATGTATAATACCCCAGAACCCACAGCGGGATAAATACAGTGCCAATTCCATGTATAATACCCCAGAACCCACAGCAGATAAATACAGTGCCAATTACATGTATAATACCCCAGAACCCACAGCGGAATAAATACAGTGCCAATTCCATGTATAATACCCCAGAACCCACAGCAGATAAATAAAGTGCCAATTCCATGTATAATACCCCAGAACCCACAGCGGGATAAATACAGTGCCAATTCCATGTATAATACCCCAGAACCCACAGCAGGATAAATACAGTGCCAATTCCATGTATAATACCCCAGAACCCACAGCAGGATAAATACAGTGCCAATTCCATGTATAATACCCCAGAACCCACAGCAGGATAAATACAGTGCCAATTCCATGTATAATACCCAGAACCCACAGCGGGATAAATACAGTGCCAATTCCATGTATAATACCCCAGAACCCACAGCAGGATAAATACAGTGCCAATTCCATGTATAATACCCCAGAACCCACAGCAGGATAAATACAGTGCCAATTCCATGTATAATACCCCAGAACCCACAGCAGATAAATACAGTGCCAATTCCATGTATAATACCCCAGAACCCACAGCAGGATAAATACAGTGCCAATTCCATGTATAATACCCCAGAACCCACAGCAGGATAAATACAGTGCCAATTCCATGTATAATACCCCAGAACCCACAGCGGGATAAATACAGTGCCAATTCCATGTATAATACCCCAGAACCCACAGCAGGATAAATACAGTGCCAATTCCATGTATAATACCCCAGAACCCACAGCAGGATAAATACAGTGCCAATTCCATGTATAATACCCCAGAACCCACAGCAGATAAATACAGTGCCAATTCCATGTATAATACCCCAGAACCCACAGCAGGATAAATACAGTGCCAATTCCATGTATAATACCCAGAACCCACAGCAGGATAAATACAGTGCCAATTCCATGTATAATACCCCAGAACCCACAGCAGGATAAATACAGTGCCAATTCCATGTATAATACCCCAGAACCCACAGCAGGATAAATACAGTGCCAATTCCATGTATAATACCCCAGAACCCACAGCAGGATAAATACAGTGCCAATTCCATGTATAATACCCCAGAACCCACAGCAGGATAAATACAGTGCCAATTCCATGTATAATACCCCAGAACCCACAGCAGATAAATACAGTGCCAATTCCATGTATAATACCCCAGAACACATAGTTCCAGGCCTCCAATAAAATCCACCCATCGTAGCAATGATTTCGAACACCCTTTTTTCTGCCAAAATGTTACAGTCACAATAAAACGTGGGCGGTTATTGAAGCCGGTTTATGTCACTATAGAGAAGAATTCCAACACGTTTACAAATCTGATGAAACAATGACACTTTTTTCTTTTACCAATTATTCAATTCTTTTGAAAATTTGGGAAGAAATCCATCAAACTTTTAGATTTCGTGACACTTTTTACAATTAGCGACACTTTTGGAAATTTGTCCCTACGGATGATTTGGTTTTTTTTTTTGTTTTTGTTTTTAATCCCCCCAAGCTAAGAATTTGCCCAAATTCAAACTTTTCAAAATGTGGAAATTTCTAACAGAATTTCGGATTCCGTACGTAGATTTTTCTTCCCCCGTCGTTGAAACCAGAGCAAAAGCCGGAGCAATTTATGGGGAAAGTGAAAGCACAAAAGCGATTCTCTTTGCCGTGCGTCGGCAGACAATAAAACACACTGTATATTCTTGTCCAAAGCAGTAAACGAGATGGGATTTCGAGAAAAAAAAAAAACATTTTTTGCCTGAACGGCCTGCTTTTATTCTTAAAACAACAATCCGAGGGGAAAAAAAGCCTCTTTCAATGCGCCAATCTTGTGTTTGGGTTGCAAATCTGATATTTAATGTCTAGCAGACGACAGAGAAACCACAGACGGGCGAAGCGAAGGAACATAAACCTTCTGTGTTAAGTGGATACAAAAACAGCCCCGGCGCGTTCCGCTGCTCGACACAAAGTTAATTTAGTTAAAAAACAAACGCATTTGGTAATTTCAGCTCTTCGGCGGGGGGGCGGGGGGGACGAAATAAAGAAAGGTCTCATTTTTGACAAGGAAACTTTGATTCAATTTACATTTTTATTTCGTTTTTTTTCTTTCGCCTGTGTTTTCATAAGGCCGGGGGGGGGGGGGTCGAGGAAACGGTTAAGTCTGTCGTTTGTTCCGCGCACAAAGGGCTGTTTTTCAATATTTCCACGTTATGTCATTCAACATGTCAGTCAGTGATAATTCGGCAGAAAAATGCGCCGATCACATGTGAGTGACTTGTTTATAGAGCAATTATCCCCCCCCCCCCGAGTTTATGAAATTGCTGCAACCCGTGGAATTATATTATTATTATTATTGCACATACACAGGGCTAAAGAAAATAGTGCGCAAACAGGCCGGGATTCCACCCAGGGAGGGGCAGCAACGAAAACAAAATAGAAATAAAAAAATTCCCAAAAACCGACACCATTATGAAATGTGAATTTGTATTTCTAACCAAAACATGTGGATTTCCCGGTGCAAATGTCACCATTTTGTATCTTGTGTTCTATTGTTCCATATGGGGGTGCCCCCTTTGCCAATCAAACTCGGGCACAAACTCGGGGCCCAATCAGCTCCTCGATGGTCATTATCAAATCTCCCAACAACCCATCACCAAAAGCTTAGGTCTGTTCTGTATCCCCTAAAAGGGCCTTGGGTGCCCCCTTTGCCAATAAAACTCGGGGCCAACCAGCTCCTTCATGGTCATTATCAAGTTTCCCAACATGGTCACCAACAACCAAAGCTTAGGTCTGTTCTGTATCCCCCAAAAGGGCCTTGGGTGCCCCCTTTGCCAATCAAACTCGGGGCCAACCAGCTCCTTCATGGTCATTATTAAGTCTCCCAACATGGTCACCAACAACCCATCAACCAAAGCTTAGGTCTGTTCTGTATCCCCCAAAAGGGCCTTGGGTGCCCCCTTTGCCATTCAAACTCGGGGCCAACCAGCTCCTTGATGGTCATTATCAAGTCTCCCAACACGGTCACCATCAACTACAGCTTAGGTCTGTTCTGTATCCCCCAAAAGGCCTTGGGTGCCCCCTTTGCCAATCAAACTCGGGGCCAACCAGCTCCTTCATGGTCATTTTCAAGTCTCCCAACATGGTCACCATCACCCAAAGCTTAGGTCTGTTCTGTATCCCCCAAAAGGGCCTTGGGTGCCCCCTTTGCCAATCAAACTCGGGGCCAACCAGCTCCTTCATGGTCATTATTAAGTCTCCCAACATGGTCACCAACAACCCATCAACCAAAGCTTAGGTCTGTTCTGTATCCCCCAAAAGGGCCTTGGGTGCCCCCTTTGCCATTCAAACTCGGGGCCAACCAGCTCCTTGATGGTCATTATCAAGTCTCCCAACACGGTCACCATCAACTACAGCTTAGGTCTGTTCTGTATCCCCCAAAAGGCCTTGGGTGCCCCCTTTGCCAATCAAACTCGGGGCCAACCAGCTCCTTCATGGTCATTTTCAAGTCTCCCAACATGGTCACCATCACCCAAAGCTTAGGTCTGTTCTGTATCCCCCAAAAGGGCCTTGGGTGCCCCCTTTGCCAATCAAACTCGGGGCCAACCAGCTCCTTCATGGTCATTATCAAGTCTCCCAACATGGTCACCATCACCCAAAGCTTAGGTCTGTTCTGTATCCCCCAAAAGGGCCTTGGGTGCCCCCCAGTTTTAGGGTAGATGAGACCCTGGTTGGGCAAAGTGGTGGGATGCCAATACTAGGAGAACTTATTTCTCATTAGATAGTCAGCTCTTTGTGACCGAGAGAGGGGAGAGTAGGAGGAAGGAGAGTAGTGTTCCCTAGTGCCCTAAGCACTAAAGGGGCCCTTGAATGGGGGGCAAAGTTGTTTCTTATATTAAATCCAGCCATGTCGCTTGGCAGTTGGGAATTCCAAACTGCTGCAATGGCTTTATTACCCCAGGGAAAGGTGCCAGCTGCCCCCACAGCCGAACACGTCCCCCCGGCACAACCGACTGCCGGTCCCACGAGTGGGCTTGTTGCCCCCCCCACCCACGTCCGGCTGAGGGAGACAGAATTGGGAAAGTGCTATATTTTTATTATAACTGCACTTGCCCTTTAAAGGTGACTCCGCTGAGGATGGTGTCATAAAGGCAACATAAATATGCCCCAAATCCCCCCGCTGACAGTGCGTCTAATTATTCAGCTATCACCCACTCGGCAGAGTCATGGTTTCCAGCGCGGGGCGTGAGGAGAGGACTTGGCAGGGAGAACAAGCGACATAAATTTCCTAATGCTCCATCCTCACCCATATTCTCTCCCGTGACACATTGGGGATCCCACGCCCTGTTTAACCAGCGCCGGCACAGGGAGAATCAGCCCCTCATTGGGCAGCCCCGAGTCTGAAAGAACCCAGAAACTCTAAAAAAAAGGGGGTGACTTACTCCGTTTAATATAAATTTATTTTGCTCCCCAAAACCGTTCATATTGGAACAGCATTCAAAGGGTGCAGGGAGTTGCTGGGAGTGCTGCCCTGCTGATTGGTCAGTCGCTCCATTAAAGGCCAAGCGCTGCAGCCATCTGGGCTGATTTATGGCTAAATAGGGGCCGCCGCTGTGTGAAATAAAATCCCGCATTTCAGCAGGTTGTTTGGCTTTCAGCGCGGCCGCGGCAGGGCCCGTAGGGGGGCACATAAATCCCTCCGCTCATTGGACAAAGGGAAAGTCCGTAAGGAATCGGCACCTTTACGGAAATACATTTTCTAATAATATATGGAATAAAGGGACGAGGGATGCACTGAATCCACTATTTTAGGGTCCGGCCGAACCCCGAATCCTGTGTGTAAAATGTGTCCCAATGGGACAAAAAGCCACGCGATTCAGATGTGAAAGAGAAGAGAGAAGCCCCTGGTGATGCAACAAGGCCGGGGCCCCAACTGAAGGGTGCAGGGAGTCGTTAGCTGTCGTTAACTACAACTCCCAGGATTCAGGTCCGGTTCGGCCAGGAGTGTGGATTTGGGTGAATTCTGCTGAAAAAGGCAGATTTGGTGCATCCCTAATAGGAACCCCCCAACAGCGGTGTAACCTGGTCGTGCCGGGCCCCCCTGCAAAGAAATCTATTGTGGGAACCCAGTGAGTCCCTCCTCCCTTGGCCCCTCAAGACCCGGACTGTACTGAACCCCCCGGTCCGTGCCAAGGAAGGGGGGATTACAATACTGCAGACCCCACAGTCGGGGTGGGCCCCGGCTCTAGTGGGCCCCGGCGGCCCAGACCAGACCCTTTGCCGGCGCTCCCCCTGCCCGTCCGCTCCCCCCCTGACGCTTTAAATTTACGCACTTGGGGGAGAACGTTGGGTGGGGGGGTTAGGGGGGCCCCTGCAGGTGGGGGGTTAGGGGACACAGCCGGCGGGGGCTCCTGCAGGGCCCTGGGGAAGGAGCCCCGGTGGGCCCTTCACCCCCCAGTCCGACCCTGCCCACGGTGAAGGCCCCCCAGTCACCAAGGCCATTCGACAGCCATGGGGTCTGCTTTATAGGGAGTAACGCCCCTGCCCCCTGAACCCCAAAGCTGGGAGTTGTAGTTTAACGACAGCCATGAACTCCCTGCACCGTTCAGTTGGGGCCCCGGCCTTGTTGCATGGCCAGGGGCCCCTCTCTCTTCCCTTTCACAGACGCTATAATAATCCTTCCAGCTCTCAGCGCCGGGCCAAGGTCATTTTGTCTTTCAGGCTCCAGAGCACTTAGCAGGTCCGGGGCCCCCAAGGCCCGACAGAACCGAGCAAGACTTTTCACACAATCAGGTAGAGAATGGCAGCAAATGTCCCATCCGCGGAACAAAAAGAATATTTTAGTGACAATGTGAGAAAACAACAGGAAGCGCCTTCAGAAACCCGCTGAACCGTATCTCTCCTCGGTGCCCCGGCCGAGATAATATCGTCCCCCGGCGGGGGGGCCCCGGGGCCGCTCGGCGCTCGCAGACTGGGCCGCGGTTAAAAATTAAACGGGGAATAATAAGATATTTATATAAATGCTTTAGTGTCTGGAGGAGAAAGCACAGTGTGAGGGTATGTTTCTATTTATACTCAGGACTGGGAGCTGCCATGTTGCTTCTCACAGACGTATAAGCAAAGATCCATTATCCTTTATGGGAGACAGGGGAAATGAGCGGGTGCGGTTCCATTGTGCACGGGTGACAGCATTGGGTCTCCCCCCGTCAGCTCCACTTACCCAGCGTCTCCGACTGCGAATGAACAGAGCGTGCGAGGCGTCTGCTAAACATTAAAGTGTAATCACTGCACGAATTACTCACCGGCCCCCAAACCCAGCAACTCCATCTGCAATGTGACCCCCCGCAGCAAAACATATGGAACTCAGTCCAGCAATTAACACGGCTCTTGCCCCGACCACTAACACAATGCAGGATTAAACCAACACATTTATATTGGCTGCCGTGTTACTCCTACTCTGCTTCTCATTATATCCCACATACAGGGGGGAGCTCCGAGCAGCCTCTGGGAAGGGACTGGGGCTGTGGGATAGCAGGTATAGTAGGGAGAGATGGTGCCTATAGTAGCAGTGGGGGGGATAATAGCCTCTGGGAAGGGACTGGGGCTGTGGGATAGCAGGTATAGTAGGGAGAGATGGTGCCTATAGTAGCAGTGGGGGGATAATAGCCTCTGGGAAGGGACTGGGGCTGTGGGATAGCAGGTATAGTAGGGAGAGATGGTGCCTATAGTAGCAGTGGGGGGATAATAGCCTCTGGAAGGGACTGGGGCTGTGGGATAGCAGGTATAGTAGGGAGAGATGGTGCCTATAGTAACAGTGGGGGGATAATAGCCTCTGGGAAGGGACTGGGGCTGTGGGATAGCAGGTATAGTAGGGAGAGATGGTGCCTATAGTAACAGTGGGGGGATAATAACCTCTGGGAAGGGACTGGGGCTGTGGGATAGCAGGTATAGTAGGGAGAGATGGTGCCTATAGTAACAGTGGGGGGATAATAGCCTCTGGGAAGGGACTGGGGCTGTGGGATAGCAGGTATAGTAGGGAGAGATGGTGCCTATAGTAACAGTGGGGGGATAATAGCCTCTGGGAAGGGACTGGGGCTGTGGGATAGCAGGTATAGTAGGGAGAGATGGTGCCTATAGTAGCAGTGGGATAATAGCCTCTGGGAAGGGACTGGGGCTGTGGGATAGCAGGTATAGTAGGGAGAGATGGTGCCTATAGTAGCAGTGGGGGGATAATAGCCTCTGGGAAGGGACTGGGGCTGTGGGATAGCAGGTATAGTAGGGAGAGATGGTGCCTATAGTAACAGTGGGGGGATAATAGCCTCTGGGAAGGGACTGGGGCTGTGGGATAGCAGGTATAGTAGGGAGAGATGGTGCCTATAGTAGCAGTGGGGGGTTAATAGCCTCTGGGAAGGGACTGGGGCTGTGGGATAGCAGGTATAGTAGGGAGAGATGGTGCCTATAGTAGCAGTGGGGGGATAATAGCCTCTGGGAAGGGACTGGGGCTGTGGGATAGCAGGTATAGTAGGGAGAGATGGTGCCTATAGTAGCAGTGGGGGGATAATAGCCTCTGGGAAGGGACTGGGGCTGTGGGATAGCAGGTATAGTAGGGAGAGATGGTGCCTATAGTAACAGTGGGGGGATAATAGCCTCTGGGAAGGGACTGGGGCTGTGGGATAGCAGGTATAGTAGGGAGAGATGGTGCCTATAGTAGCAGTGGGGGGATAATAGCCTCTGGGAAGGGACTGGGGCTGTGGGATAGCAGGTATAGTAGGGAGAGATGGTGCCTATAGTAGCAGTGGGATAATAGCCTCTGGGAAGGGACTGGGGCTGTGGGATAGCAGGTATAGTAGGGAGAGATGGTGCCTATAGTAGCAGTGGGGGGATAATAGCCTCTGGGAAGGGACTGGGGCTGTGGGATAGCAGGTATAGTAGGGAGAGATGGTGCCTATAGTAACAGTGGGGGGATAATAGCCTCTGGGAAGGGACTGGGGCTGTGGGATAGCAGGTATAGTAGGGAGAGATGGTGCCTATAGTAGCAGTGGGGGGTTAATAGCCTCTGGGAAGGGACTGGGGCTGTGGGATAGCAGGTATAGTAGGGAGAGATGGTGCCTATAGTAGCAGTGGGATAATAGCCTCTGGGAAGGGACTGGGGCTGTGGGATAGCAGGTATAGTAGGGAGAGATGGTGCCTATAGTAGCAGTGGGGGGATAATAGCCTCTGGGAAGGGACTGGGGCTGTGGGATAGCAGGTATAGTAGGGAGAGATGGTGCCTATAGTAGCAGTGGGGGGATAATAGCCTCTGGGAAGGGACTGGGGCTGTGGGATAGCAGGTATAGTAGGGAGAGATGGTGCCTATAGTAGCAGTGGGGGGGTAATAGCCTCGGGTTGCCAGTCCAGGCCTGGTAGTTGTGAGATACATTATAGTTACACATTACCTGCTGTTAGTGAATGTGTTGGGTTCGGGCCGGTGTATCAGTTTGATACTGAGAGTGGAAGTTATTAATTGCACCAATGGGAGAGGCCAGAGGACGCCCGTCGCTAGGAGCCGAGACCCCCCCTAGAAATAAGAACCATGGATTTTTCCCTCGCCCATAAAAGATCTCATTTCTCTAACGTGTCCCTTTGTCACCTCGCCGCCCTGACAGGTGTATTTGCTCTGCTGAGCGCCAGCGAAAAAACCCAATGACATGACAGTTTGGAACACAATTAATGAAGAAATGATTTTTACGGCCCCTAAGAAGAGGGGGGCTCTGAAGTTTCCGTGGCACCGGTCCAGCCCCTTCTGCTGACGACCACAAAATAATAAAAATTAAATAGCCCTGATACTTAGAGGCGAAAACATAAAAAGTTGGTTGAGTCATCGCCATTATATCAAAGACGACCAACTTCAACGTTTATCGATCAGTGGAGATTGGCCAAACGTTACAGCTCCTCTGTCTCCCCTGTTCCATAGGGTCTGTGCCACTGTGACAGAATGCTCTGTTATACAGATAGCTAGAATCTCAGCCATAAAGCAGGGCAGGACTGCTGCTTACAATGGGGGGATCAGATAGGATCTGTGCCACTGTGACAGAATGCTCTGTTATACAGATAGCTAGAATCTCAGCCATAAAGCAGGGCAGGACTGCTGCTTACAATGGGGGGGATCAGATAGGATCTGTGCCACTGTGACAGAATGCTCTGTTATACAGATAGCTAGAATCTCAGCCATAAAGCAGGGCAGGACTGCTGCTTACAATGGGGGGATCAGATAGGATCTGTGCCACTGTGACAGAATGCTCTGTTATACAGATAGCTAGAATCTCAGCCATAAAGCAGGGCAGGACTGCTGCTTACAATGGGGGGATCAGATAGGATCTGTGCCACTGTGACAGAATGCTCTGTTATACAGATAGCTAGAATCTCAGCCATAAAGCAGGGCAGGACTGCTGCTTACAATGGGGGGATCAGATAGGATCTGTGCCACTGTGACAGAATGCTCTGTTATACAGATAGCTAGAATCTCAGCCATAAAGCAGGGCAGGACTGCTGCTTACAATGGGGGGGGATAGGATCTGTGCCACTGTGACAGAATGCTCTGTTATACAGATAGCTAGAATCTCAGCCATAAAGCAGGGCAGGACTGCTGCTTACAATGGGGGGATCAGATAGGATCTGTGCCACTGTGACAGAATGCTCTGTTATACAGATAGCTAGAATCTCAGCCATAAAGCAGGGCAGGACTGCTGCTTACAATGGGGGGATCAGATAGGATCTGTGCCACTGTGACAGAATGCTCTGTTATACAGATAGCTAGAATCTCAGCCATAAAGCAGGGCAGGACTGCTGCTTACAATGGGGGGATCAGATAGGATCTGTGCCACTGTGACAGAATGCTCTGTTATACAGATAGCTAGAATCTCAGCCATAAAGCAGGGCAGGACTGCTGCTTACAATGGGGGGATCAGATAGGATCTGTGCCACTGTGACAGAATGCTCTGTTATACAGATAGCTAGAATCTCAGCCATAAAGCAGGGCAGGACTGCTGCTTACAATGGGGGGATCAGTAATGGGGATGATCCCCCAGAGCAGCCATGTTTATTACGGTACAAATGCAGCTCATTATGGATCTGAATGAAAGGATTCTGGGAATGGAAGAAGTTGGTTTGGGCGCAGGAGACCACAATAAAAAGCAGATTTCCGTGCACAGAAAGTTCCGCGGATCCTACTCAGTAATTTAAGCCGTTGGGATCGGGGGGAAGCGGCAGAGGGGGACAGTTTGGTGCAGGATCTGACAGTTGGGGATTTGCGCATCAAACATCAAACATTCCCAGAGAATAACCGCGAGGCTGGGATGGGCGCCAGGCCCCCACTACTATTTCACTCGCATCGGCCCCAATTCACTGGCTTTGTGCCCCCCCACTCACTCCCAGGAACCTCATTATAACTCTCTGTGCCCCTCTCAGTAGCCCAGAACTTGCCCCACTTGGGGCAACCAAAGCCACACCCTGCCCCATCCATCTGGGTACAGTAATATCCATCCTGGCACTGGGGTGCCCCAAACAGTGATTAGACAGAACCATGGCAGTCTGTGATTGGCCAGTAGAATAGCACACTGCAATTGGACAGAGCTCACTGTAACACTACTCTGATTGGGCAGGAGGTCCAGATGTGAAGGTCTCTACCCTTTGATTGGAAAGGAGGTCAAGGTGAAAAGGGCTCTACTCTGTACCTGGACAGGGGGTCAAGGTAAGGAGGGCTCTACCCTGTGATTGGGCAGGAGGTCAAGGTAAGGAGGGCTCTACCCTGTGATTAGGCAGGAGGTCAAGGTAAGGAGGGCTCTACCCTGTGTTTGGGCAGGAGGTCAAGGTAAGGAGGGCTCTACCATGTGTTTGGGCAGGAGGTCAAGGTAAGGAGGGCTCTACCCTGTGATTGGGCAGGAGGTCAAGGTAAGGAGGGCTCTACCCTGTGTTTGGGCAGGAGGTCAAGGTAAGGAGGGCTCTACCCTGTGATTGGGCAGGAGGTGAAGGTAAGGAGGGCTCTACCCTGTAATTGGGCAGGAGGTCAAGGTAAGGAGGGCTCTACCCTGTGATTGGGCAGGAGGTCAAGGTAAGGAGGGCTCTACCCTGTGATTGGGCAGGAGGTCAAGGTAAGGAGGGCTCTACCCTGTGATTGGGCAGGAGGTCCAGGTAAGAAGGGCACTACCCTGTGATTGGGCAGGAGGTCAAGGTGAGAAGGGCTCAACCCTGTGATTGGGCAGGAGGTATAGGTGAGAAGGTCTTTACCCTGTGATTGGGCAGGAGGTCAAGGTAAGGAGGGCTCTACCCTGTGATTGGGCAGGAGGTCAAGGTAAGGAGGGCTCTACCCTGTGATTGGGCAGGAGGTCCAGGTAAGAAGGGCACTACCCTGTGATTGGGCAGGAGGTCAAGGTGAGAAGGGCTCAACCCTGTGATTGGGCAGGAGGTCCAGATGAAAAGGAATCTACTCTGTGATTGGGCAGGGGGTCCAGGTGAGAAGGGCTCTACTCTGTAATTGGACAGGAGGTCCAGATGTGAAGGACACTTCCCTGTGATTGGGCAGGAGGTGCAGATGTGAAGGAAACTACCCTGTGATTGGGCAGGAGGTGCAGATGTGAAGGAAACTACCCTGTGATTGGGCAGGAGGTGCAGATGTGAAGGAAACTACCCTGTGATTGGGCAGGAGGTGCAGATGTGAAGGAAACTACCCTGTGATTGGGCAGGAGGTGCAGATGTGAAGGAAACTACCCTGTGATTGGGCAGGAGGTGCAGATGTGAAGGAAACTACCCTGTGATTGGGCAGGAGGTGCAGATGTGAAGGAAACTACCCTGTGATTGGGCAGGAGGTGCAGATGTGAAGGAAACTACCCTGTGATTGGGCAGGAGGTCCAGATGTGAAGGAAACTACCCTGTGATTGGGCAGGAGGTGCAGATGTGAAGGAAACTACCCTGTGATTGGGCAGGAGGTGCAGATGTGAAGGAAACTACCCTGTGATTGGGCAGGAGGTGCAGATGTGAAGGAAACTACCCTGTGATTGGGCAGGAGGTGCAGATGTGAATGCGTACAGGGCCCGAGGGTAAGAGAAGACCTTGTTACATACAATAAATCAATATTTGCCTCTAATTATGAAAAAAAACAACATTTGTATGAAAGCAGCTGTGTGTGCGGTGTGTGCGGCGCCCTGTCCCACTAATCCCGGTACTTTGTGATGTTGTTCTGCTTCTCTCAGGCCCAGCTCTGCCCCATGTGCGGGCACCAAGCCATACAGACAGATGGGCACTGAGCAAGTAGCCAGGAGCCCCTCTCTGCGCCCGGCGAGCCCACGGATCATGTTATTCCCCTCAGAGAAGATCAAACCGGCGCCGGGCCGTGGGGATGCGCTTAGTCTAATCCGATCCTAAACTGGATCAACTTGAGAAGGAAGTGGCGCTGCCAGTCTATGGGGCACACGGGATGCCCACTCACCCGCTCCAGAACCTCGGCTTTGGCAGCAGATGGTGATAGATTTCATTTTCCCCTCATTACGGGGGGAAGAGCGGCGGGGGGCCGGCGGGGGGCACAACGTGGTCAGGAGGCAGCGAGAAGGATAAATAGATGAGAAAATAGAAGATGACGGTGAGGATTAGGAAATAATGGAAAAGGCTGGGGAGACACTGAGCTCATCAATTCATCAACAACATCGTTTGTCTCGTTAGCAACTCAAACCCCATTACCAACCTGATCAGCATCTGTAGGAAAATAACTCCCAACCTGCCCCCAACACAGTCCCTTTAACCCTTCTGATACAAAGGCTGGAACGTTACTAAAGGGGAAGCAACACCTATCCGTGTAGTTGTCCCTGGGTTGGACGTGTAGGTCGTCCGGCAGTGGGGGCGCCGCTGTGTTACTGCCTATGGTAGAAACCGAGGGGAAACGTGGTACTGCAAGTGACCCCCGATATACATTCACCCATTATCTCCTACTGATGCCCCTGCACCCCCATTTTATAAGTAAACTCAAGCATTTCCCCTTTAATATCACACAAATATAACCCACTGTAAGGTTTGCACCAAAGAACAAGGAAAGCATTCAGCTGTATGTAGGAGGCAACCTGTCCAAACCCTCATTTGAGAATGATGGGTTCCACAAGGAGGAGTAAGTAGGGCAAGATGGAGACAGCAGGACAAGATGGAGACAGTAGGGCAAGATGGAGACAGCAGGGCAAGATGGAGACAGTAGGGCAAGATGGAGACAGCAGGACAAGATGGAGACAGTACAGAAAGATGGAAACAGAAGTTCAAGATGGAGACAGTAGGGCAAGATGTGGACAGTAGGGCAAGTTGGAGACAGTAGGAAAAGATGGGGACAGTAGGGCAAGATGGGGACAGTAGGGCAAGATGGAGACTGAAGGGCAAGATGGGGACAGTAGGACAAGATGGAGACAGTAGGGCAAGATGGAGACAGTAGGACAAGATGGAGACAGTAGGGCAAGATGGGGACAGTAGGGCAAGATGGAGACAGTAGGGCAAGATGGAGACAGAAGGGCAAGATGGAGACAGTGGGACAAGATGGGGACAGTAGGGCAAGATGGAGACAGAAGGGCAAGATGGGGACAGCAGGACAAGATGGAGACAGTAGGGCAAGATGGAGACAGTAGGACAAGATGGAGACAGTAGGGCAAGATGGGGACAGTAGGGCAAGATGGAGACAGTGGGACAAGATGGGGACAGTAGGGCAAGATGGAGACAGAAGGGCAAGATGGGGACAGCAGGACAAGATGGAGACAGTAGGGCAAGATGGAGACAGTAGGACAAGATGGAGACAGTAGGGCAAGATGGGGACAGTAGGGCAAGATGGAGACAGTAGGGCAAGATGGAGACAGTAGGGCAAGATGGAGACAGTAGGGCAAGATAGAGACAGTAGGGCAAGATGGAGACAGTAGGGGAAGATGGAGACAGTAGGGCAAGATGGAGACAGTAGGGCAAGATGGAGACAGTAGGACAAGATGGGGATAGTAGGGCAAGATGGAGACAGTAGGACAAGATGGGGACAGTAGGGCAAGATGGAGACAGTGGGACAAGATGGGGACAGTAGGGCAAGATGGAGACAGAAGGGCAAGATGGGGACAGTAGGGCAAGATGGAGACAGAAGGGCAAGATGGGGACAGTAGGACAAGATGGAGACAGTAGGGCAAGATGGAGACAGTAGGGCAAGATAGAGACAGTAGGGCAAGATGGAGACAGTAGGGGAAGATGGAGACAGTAGGGCAAGATGGAGACAGTAGGGCAAGATGAAGAAAGTATGGCAAGATGAAGACAGTAGGGCAAGATGAAGACAGTAGGGCAAGATGGAGACAGTAGGGCAAGATGGAGACAGTAGGGCAAGATGGAGACAGTAGGACAAGATGGAGACAGTAGGGCAAGATGGAGACAGTAGGGCAAGATGGAAACAGAAGTTCAAGATGGAAAGAGTCAAGATGCCACAAGCAGAAAGAGATGGTGTAAGAAGGTGACAGTAGAGAAATGAAGCGTTGGAATACCAAACAACTCTCTTATTTGCACCAGAGAGCCGTGTTGCTCTACTGTATCATGTTTATATATAATGGTTCATGGATTGGGCCCTAGATGTAAGTTTCTAGGTTAGTGTGGATCAATACCATACTGTGTTCTCATCCCATAGGTATCTGTATGGGTGAGATATCTTAGCACCATAAAGAGCCAACGCAGAAGAGGACTTAGACAATGTCCTGAGGTGTCACTGTTCCACCCACAAACACATCTCTAGCCTTGCTCTGGTTAAAGGCCACAAGTCAGCACTGGTTCAGTTCACTCCAGGTCCAACTGTCCTCTGGCGTAAGGTACTGACCCAGCAGTTACATTCCTGACCTTCACTTGGGTCTGGGAGGTGAGTCCAACTAAGTCAACTGCTTCGTGGTGGGGAAGAACTTTCCTTTGAGGTCAGTCCCTGCCCAACTCTTAGTCAGTAACTGCTCTGGGTAGAAGATACCTTGTGCCCAGTGGGAGCAAATCCCCATAGAGCATCATGGGACCAATTTGATTTGCTAGAACCCCATCCCTCAGATGTGGTGGGACCCCATGGCCATTGCCATAGTGATGTAGGGAGGGTACGGATGACGCCATGTGTTTCTGGCGGGGGTGGAGGGATCTGGAGTCGGAGGCACTAAAGTTAAAATTATTTTTCCGGCTTTAAAACACAGAGATGAAGCGCGAGCGCTAAGCCGACGTCCAATGGGAGTTGCTGGGATTTATTGGCTGCCGACAGGCAAATCGGCCCCCCGCCCAGCCCCCCGGGGCCCCCATTGTGGAAGCAGAAGGGAAAATAAAATCAGATACAAATCCACAAATATCAATTCAATTAGCGCCAAGTGCTGCTTCGGCGCCGCCGCTAATTTATACCCCGATATCGTTACGCGCGGGGCGATTATCTGCACTAATTAGCAGCGGGATTTACGTACTTTGCCCAGGTGTGTGCGTAGCTGCCATAAACTGCCCTGAAAATACGGGTTATGTCTGAGTAACTGGGAAATAACTGTAAGAATGTCGTGGATTGTTTGTAATGGGGAAAATGAATTATACTGAGAAATTAATGGTGATAAAGAAACTGCAATAATCACGTGGGTCAATTAATTATAGCTGCTTATCTACCCCTCTACTAAGCACAATTCAGCAGGAACAGCCCCCTAAGTTTGCCCATAGCCTGTACAGAGAGATACCATAAAACTATGGCACATAGGGATTCCCCTGTACTAAGCACAATTCAGCAGGAACAGCCCCCTAAGTTTGCTCATAGCCTGTACAGAGAGATACCATAAAACTATGGCACATAGGGATTCCCCTGTACTAAGCACAATTCAGCAGGAACAGCCCCCTAAGTTTGCTCATAGCCTGTACAGAGAGATACCATAAAACTATGGCGCATAGGGATTCCCCTGTACTAAGCACAATTCAGCAGGAACAGCCCCCTAAGTTTGCCCATAGCCTGTACAGAGAGATACCATAAAACTATGGCACATAGGGATTCCCCTGTACTAAGCACAATTCAGCAGGAACAGCCCCCTAAGTTTGCCCATAGCCTGTACAGAGAGATACCATAAAACTATGGCACATAGGGATTCCCCTGTACTAAGCACAATTCAGCAGGAACAGGCTGATAAGGACCTGTAGATTGTAAGCTCCACTGGTGCAGGAACAGATGTCAATGATACATAATCGTACAACATTCATTTTTTTTACACTTGATATTCCCTTAATTGAGGCTAAAAGTTGATTTTGGTTTACGTCGCACTCTTTACCCTGATTGGTTCGTACAATTCCCCTGCAGCACTGACAGCCGATACCCAGGGTGCATTTGGGCCCCCGATAGTGTCTCTTTAATTTCAGTGAAATCTGCCAGTTACAATGTATCACCCCCCCAGGCTTTTTATTTCATAAGTGTCATGTTGGGGAGTCGCAGTCGCCAGTGCAGTATAATAAATCCACCATCAAATGAACTCATGTACAGGTATAGGACCCGTTATCCAGAATGCTCGGGACCAAGGGTATTCCGGATAAGGGATCTTTCTGTAATTTGGATCTCCATACCTTAAGTCTACTAAAGAATAAATAAAACATTAAATAAACCCAATAGGGCTGTTCTGCCCCCAATAAGGGGTAATTATATCTTAGTTGGGATCAAGTACAGGTACTGTTTTATTATTACAGAGAAAAGGGAATCATTTAACCATTAAATAAACCCAATAGGGCTGTTCTGCCCCAATAAGGGGTAATTATATCTTAGTTGGGATCAAGTACAGGTACTGTTTTATTATTACAGAGAAAAGGGAATCATTTAACCATTAAATAAACCCAATAGGGCTGTTCTGCCCCAATAAGGGGTAATTATATCTTAGTTGGGATCAAGTACAGGTACTGTTTTATTATTACAGAGAAAAGGGAATCATTTAACCATTAAATAAACCCAATAGGGCTGTTCTGCCCCAATAAGGGGTAATTATATCTTAGTTGGGATCAAGTACAGGTACTGTTTTATTATTACAGAGAAAAGGGAATCATTTAACCATTAAATAAACCCAATAGGGCTGTTCTGCCCCAATAAGGGGTAATTATATCTTAGTTGGGATCAAGTACAGGTACTGTTTTATTATTACAGAGAAAAGGGAATCATTTAACCATGAAATAAACCCAATAGGGCTGTTCTGCCCCCAATAAGGGGTAATTATATCTTAGTTGGGATCAAGTACAGGTACTGTTTTATTATTACAGAGAAAAGGGAATCATTTAACCATGAAATAAACCCAATAGGACTCGCTCGGAAGCCATTTGTCGGGAACACTTTTGGGTTCGGGGGGGGGGGAAGAAGAAACAGAAAAAAAAGAGAGAATTTGCCGTTCACACTGGAATAATTAGAACATGTCAGGAAGAATTAATTTCCTCATTTTTCAAAAGGATCCACAGAAATTACCATGTTATTATATGACAGGGGCCCTGGGAGGATTGTATTAAATTTAATTTCGGAGTCAGCCCACACAACAAATTAAAGTCATAAATAAGATGGAAGCCAGCAGGACGCCGAGCATATGTTTATGGCAATGAGGATGGCCAGGGGACCGGAGAGGGGAGAGAAGGAGCCATCTTCATTTGCTTTTATTCAAATCAGCCCGACACTGTATCCGAACGACAGCCCTCGTTAGCCGCCATCCCGGGGCCGCTAATTGGCCCAACCCTGACCCATATGTTCCCGCACCTTAGCTTGTTTGTATTTGCAAGATCTTTAAAGGGGAAGTAGACAATTAACCTCTACTACGACGTACGACGGAGAAGCCGCCAATGGCTGGCTGTGCAATGCTGAGAGTTGTAGTTCAACGGGCTGACAGCTTCATGAAAAGAAGGGAAAGAAAAGTCTTTATAAAAATAACTATTAATCAGCTGCCTGTTGCCGGGGTCACCGACCCCATGAAACAAATCAAGTTTTACTTTCGGAATAGAAAATGAACAAGTGAAAAGGGTTGAGGAGACCAACTTATACATATGCAAATAGACCAAAGGGATTCTGGGTAACAACTTTCTTAAGGTACATGAAGTTATCCTATAGGCTAACGCTCACCCACTGGGAGTTGGAAGCAGAAGCCGGGATAATAGCTGATCAGATTCCCAACTACAGACCGGTTTTGCCCTTCTTGGGGCTCATCAGTGTAGTGCAGGGTTTTCTGAGCATCTTAGGGAGAGTAGGGATTAGGGATTTACAAACAAGTCAAACAGGTTGAGGAGACTTCCTCATACATATGCAAAAAGACCAAAGGGATTCTGGGTAACAACTTTCTTATGGCTCCATAAGTTACATGAAGATATCCTATAGGCTAACACTCACCCACTGGGTGTTGGAAGCAGAAGCCAGGATAATAGCTGATCAGAATGGGGATTCACAAACAAGTCAAACGGGTTGAGGAGACTGCCTCACATATATGCAAATAGACCAAAGGGTTTCTGGGAACAAACTCCATAATGCTCCTAAACAAAATCTCATTTACATGGGCTTATTCTATAGGCTAAAGCTCACCCACTGGGTTTAAAGCAGAAGCCGGGATAATAGCTATTCAGATTCCCAACTACAGACTGGTTTTGCCCTTCCTGGGGCTCATCAGTGTAGTGCAGGGTTTTCTGATCAGCTTAGGGAGAGTCAGGAGTGGGGATTCACAAACAAGTCAAATGGGTTGAGGAGACTGCCTCATAAGTATGCAAATAGACCAAAGGGATTCTGGGAACCAATTCCTTAAGGCTCCTAAACAAATCCCATTCACATGGGTTTGGCTTTAAAAACCCAGTAGGTGAGCTTTAGCCTATAGGATAAACCCATGCAAATGAAATTTGTTCCCAGAATCCCTTTGGTGTATCTGAATAGAAAGCAAAATTTCAAACCCAAAAAGAATACCCAATCAAGGCAAACTGCCCCACCCCCTTCCATCTAAAAAAAACCATATTGGGGCAAATTTCATAAAAAATATATAAGAGTTTGAGCGGCAATCTGAGAAAATCCCAACACGAATTCAAATATTAATTACATTCGATTTTCTAAAAACGATTTTTAAAAACGTATTAATCATAAAAATAATCTCAAGAAATACAACCTGACGAGCTCCTACAGAAGTCAGTGGGAGGGGTATGTCCAACATTCAGTCTATTCTAGAGTTTGACTTTTTAAAACTTTTCTAAAAAGTTGAAATTTTAAAAACGAATGGAGGAATCGAAGTGATCACATTTTTTTTTTCTAAATTAACGAATCAGGATTTTCCAAGTAAACTTTTTTGGAACTGTTCTAGTGGACAACAAAAAAAATTAGGATCCCTAAAGAAAACTTTAGGTTTGATCTCAATTTTTTTTTTTAAGTTTTTGAAAAACTCATTGGGGCTGATTTATAAAAATTCAAGAGTTTTTACTACAATTTGAAGTTAAGGTTAATCAAATCAAAAAAACTTATCAACATTTTCAGCTTTCTGATAGGAGGTGGATTTTCAACATTCAAGCTATTTTTATAATTAGACTTTTTGAATTTTCAAATTTTAAAAATGAATAGCGATAACGTTTTTTGTTAATGAGGATTTTCCAGCGGAGATTTTTTGGAAAATATTCTAGTGAACCAAAAAAGATTATGACCATTTGATCTCAATTTTTTTTTTGACAATCAAGTTTTTGTAAAACTCAAATGTAAAGAAATTTGCCTCACTGGGGCTGATTTATCAAAATTTGAGATCAAGTTTTGCGTTTCAGATTTATCAAAAAAACTTGAACACAAAAATGTAAGAACTGATGGGAGGTGAATTTTTAACATTCAAGGTATTTTACAATTCCAAGTTTTCAAATTTAAGTCAAATTTATAAAAATTAGGGATGCGCCGAACCCACTTTTTTGGGTTTGGGGGTTCGGCCAAACCCAATCAGTTCTTACATTTTTGTGTTCAAGTTTTTTTGATAAATCTGAAACGCAAAACTTGATCTCAAATTTTGATAAATCAGCCCCAGTGAGGCAAATTTCTTTACATTTGACTTTTACAAAAACTTCATTGTCAAAAAAAAAATTGAGAAGGATTCGAGTGAATCTGGAACCAAATCTAAATTCTAATTTGCCTATTCTGATTAGAATCAGAAGGGGTTAAAAATCGCCTTTTGGAATTCTAATTAGCATATGCTAATTTATGCTAATTAGGATTCAGTTCGGTCGGGACTGCGGATTCGCCCAAAATCGAATCATTAAAAAAAAGCAGGGATTCGGTGCATCCCTACTAAAAATACAGGTAAAATTATGATTTTTGTGGTTATGGGGCTTTATTTGAGAATAAACATAACCGAGTGAAAAATGTAAAAAAAAACAAAAAAACAATTTTTTGTTTTTAACTTATCAAAAAAATTGTTTTGTTTTTTTAAATTTTTTGAATAAAAATGACTCCTGGGCTTTGATATGTGATACAATTCCATGTTTTCAAATTGAAGTCAAATTAATAATAATTAGGGATGCACCGAACCCCCAAACGGCCGAACCCCCAAACCCGCCCAGAAGGATTCGGACGAATCCCGAACCGAATCCAAATATTAATTAGCATATTCTGATTAGGATCGGAAGGGGTTAAAAATCGACGCGCGAGTGCAGCGAAAATTTTTTTCCCCTGACCATTTAACCCTTTCTGAATTCTAATTAGCATATGTTAATTTATACTAATTAGGATTCGGTTCGGCCGAAACCGAATCCTTAAAAAAAAAAAAAAACGGAATTCGGTGCATCGCTAATAAAAATACAGGTAAAATTATTATTTTGGTGGTTATGGGGCTTTATTTGAGAATAAACATAACGGAGTGAAAAATTTAAAAAAAAATAACAATTTTTTGTTTTTAACTTATCAAAAAAATTGTTTTGTTTTTTTTAATTTTTTGAATAAAAATGACTCCTGGGCTTTGATGTTTGACTACAAAATGCAAGCGAAACGCGTCTCACCGTTCCGTTCCCGTGGGGATTCCATGTGACAGGTTGATAGAGACGGCGAGTGCGTTGGGCGCAGTAATTCCTGCACAAACACGTGTCACAATTAAAATGCTTCTGCTACTTTTTGTCTGTCGTACAAGCGGCAACCAATAGAGTCCCCGGGCGGCAGTTAATGGGAGCTGACAGCTATTGCTCATCCGAATATTAAATACAAATACAGACGTACAGCCAGCCAGGTAGCGCTAATTGTATCTCCGCGACGCGTCCGCCATTTAGGAAGGAAGTTCCAAAACCCTCAATAATTCTTTCTTTTTGATCCAAAATGTTGAGATTTTCTTTCCAATTCAATGATTTATATTCATTAAATTCATATTCATTTTATTATTTACAAGAGATCAGAGACACGACACTTTTAGAGGTGATTTATCAACGAACGAGATTTCTTTTCTTCTCGATTCGAGTTTTTTTTTGCATTCGAATTCGCATTATGGTTCAAAAACTCCTGGTAAGTGAAAAAAACCTGAAATTCGAATGTAAAAATTCCCCATGTAAATGCTTGCAAATGTTTTCTATAGAAGTGAATGGAAATCGTCATAGCCATATTCGCAAACTCGAATTTTTCAAACTTTTTGAGTTTATAGAGTTTTTAGAGCTCGTAAACTCAAAAAATTTGAGATATTTGTATTCAAATTATTTTTCTTATTAATAAATACCATTCAAGATGCGAGTTTATTCGATTTAGGAAAACTCGAATGTAAAAGCTTGCGAGTTTCTATAGAAGTCAAAGGGAATCGTCATTGGCAGAGTCAACCGTATTCTCAAACTCGAATTTTTCAATTTTTTAAAGTTTTTAGAGCTCGTAAATTCGAAAAATTTCAGATATTTGAGATTTGTATTCAAATGTTTTTTCTTATAACTGAGTTACCATTTAATATGTAAGTTTATTGATTTAGGAAAACTTGAATGTAAAAGCTTGCGAGTTTCCATTGAAGTCAGTGGAAATCCTCAAAAAATCATCATCGCCGAATTTTTTAAACTTTTTGAGTTTAGAGAGTTTAGAGAATTTTTAGAGCTCGTAAACTCGAAAAATTCGAGATATTTGAGATTTGTATTCAAATGATTTTTCTTATTCAGAAATAAGCGACCATTCAATATGCGAGTTTATTCGATTTAGGAAAACTCGAAATTCGCAAACTCGAAAATTGATAAATATTTTCCACCACTTGCACCACTTTTTGTCCAATTTCATAATTTCAACGAAAAACCACCACCGACAAAAAAAACTAACATCACCAAAATACCTTTTTTAAGAGGCCGCTAAGTAGAACGTGATGTCTGGATAAAGGGGCGTGGCCTTTACATTCGGTTATACCCCATTCTCCCAAGTCTCCAAAACCCAATTGCAACTTTTTGAAATATTTTGTAGGGGAATATTTTAAATAATTCTGTAACCAGAAATAATCTAAACTTTTCATTTGTTTCATGTCTTTTTATTAACATTTTTCGCACCAACCTGGAAAGCGGCAAAACAAAAATTTCTATAGGCAAAAAAAATAAATATTTGGAAAAAAAAAACCAAAATGAAATGCAAATTGCCCAAAACCTTCCTAAAATTGCACAATCTGTGTCAGATTTCATTTTAAATGTAACATCTGCAGTGCTGAGTGGGGTTGCAAAGAGCTGGTCAGGAAAAAATAACACTGTGTCCTGATTGGAGGATCCTGTGCGCATGTTAAACAGCCGTAACCTGTTATGGCAAAAAGGACATTTCTAGACTAAAAAAATCAATTTCAAATGGCTAATTCTTTAGATTTAAACCTTGCGCTAGTCTACCAACTTTTTGTTCTTACAGAAAGTTTGCGCCAAATACAGACTCCACCTAAGGCCCCGCCCACCCATTTATAATTTATATTAATTTATTTCCTATAGTGATGAGCAAATTCAGTCAATTTAATGAAACTTTTGGAGATAATGAATGAAAAGAGGTTTATTGAGTAATTCCAGACTGAGGCCCCACTAACCGCCACCATCAATAGGCAAATTTGCCCTCAATAAAGTGCCGGGGGGGGAAGAAAAATAGTGAAAAATGATTAACTCAGGGTTTTTCACGTGTGAATCTGTAAAATGCCCCAGGCTGAAACCTCCATCTAATGTTCTGCTAATATTATCACCTTATATTTAAAGTGCAAACTTTAGCGCATTATTAGCATACGGATTTTGCCGCGTTGCCGTTTTACACACACGGTGTTAGTGAAGACGTCGTAGCCCCCAGGGGGTGTTCAAAAGGCAAATAAAATGGGTTCTTCTGCTATTAAGTAGTGCAGTTTGGAAACAGAACCTTGTTATTTTGCCTCAAAACGTTTTTACATAGGCTCAATTTAATCGTGCGTGAAATGCGTTGCCTGGTTAATTCATAAAAGTATTAAGAAAAATGTGAAAATTCCCACCAACAATCCCAATAATACCTCACAACCTTCAATTGTATTGGTTTTTAGGGGTCTGCTGTGTGGGGGGGCCTGGAAGGGTTAATATAAAATGATCTGCCCCATATATTGTATATACCCAATCTGGCCTCCGACACAACGGGCCAAATCAGGATGATCCAAACATTTGACACCACAGCCAACGATCAGATTTTATTAGGGTCCAAGTGAGACCCATCAGGAGAAGACCACATCCACCCTACAATGTGGTCCTTGTCCAACTGGCAGGTATTTGTCCAGTTTGTAGCCAAATATCAGTCATTGGTATTGGTTTTAAGGGGTCTGTTGTGGGGGAGGGGGGTTGAAGGGTTAATATAAAATGATCTGCCCCATATATTGTATATACCCAATCTAGCCTCCGACACAACGGCCCAAATCAGAATGATCCAAACATTTGGCACCACAGCTAACAATCCGGTTTTTATTAGGGTCCAAGTGAGACCCATCAGGAGAAGACCATATCAACCCTACAATGTGGTCCTTGTCCAACAGGCAGTTACCTGTCCAGTTTTTGGCCAAATATCAGTCAAGCAGATCACTGGGAAGACCCCATATGTAGATCTGGAGGGGGCAGATTTTAGGGGTTTGTGTTTGGCCAGCTTAGTTCCAGGTTGAGCTTTATTCCTGGAGGGCTTGGTGGAATTTTTAGCTCTAATGGGATGCAGTATTTCCTTCCTTGCAGGTCCTGGTTACAGATACATTGGCTGGGGGCTTTGACTCCCCTCCCCACAAGACTATCTGCAGGAAGGGGACTTTATATGGTTGCACCTGAGTAGAATTCTACAGGAACGGCTCCTCCCAGTAGTAAGACCCTAGGGGAGGAAGGTGCTGCTAATCGTTCTCAGCAGGGCTGTCGGTGAAGTCGTTAAGGAGGTTTCCCCAGAGCCAGGAGCTCTATCATAGTGCACGTAGGTAGCCATGGCTAACGTGAGCGCCTGGGCCCCTACATCACGCTCATTAGACAGACTGGGAGCAGAAGGGAGACGGCTGTCACGCAACACTCCGTTCCCTAGAGGGACCTCGTCTGAGAACCAATTACAGCCAGCTCCCTCCGTCGCAGAGACTTCACCCCAACTCAAGGCTTATCCTTTTGATCCGGATCATAACGTTTTGAAGGAAGGTTTCTAATTGAAACCGTTAATTAATTGAGAGCTCCATTAGATCACAGCTGCACAGGAATGGAATGATTTCATTGATCCTTCAGCCTCTGAGTAAGACACAGCTCTATCAATATATGTATCTGCCCCCTGGTGCAGAAATACCCTCCGTTTGGGGCATTTCAGTTGCCGGATGAGTTATTAGAGAGCCCACAGGGGTGAGTGACTGCTCTGAGGTTAGACTGCTCCTCCATTTGAGACAAGGGCCAAATAAAACAGATGAGAATTTATTGGGTTCCTTGGAATTAAGGCGTCTCTGTTTTAAGTACCCCATGTATAAATACCCCAGAAACCATTGTACCCCCCAGAGGTTCCGTGTATAACAGCTCCATCATGCGTGTTGGCAATTGGTTTGGGGAGGTTCAGGGTAAGAACCCACAGAGCATTTGGGCGTGGGCAACTCAACCGCACGGGGCAAATAGTACATGGTGCATCATTATTGCTGGGCAAAATATCTGCCTGAAACTGCCCCGGCATGGGGGTCATTATTATATGAACCTGTTAATGATTATTCCGCCCACATTTGCCCGATCCTGCTCAGAATTCCCTTTCCCTAGGGGGCTTAGATTAGGATCCCTCCGCGGGGGGATTTGCACTAGAATGTACCATTGTACCTCCCAGAGCACATGGGACTATAACAGCTCCATCATGCGTGTTGTGGGAAATTCATTGGTGATTGGGGAGGTTCAGGGTAAGAACCCTGCCTGAAACTGCCCTGGTATGGGGGTCATTATTCCAGCTGGCAGAGTCCAACCCTCTTGATGTCACGTGACTTTATATTCTGCTATTATTTCACCCACATTTGCCCGATTCTGCTCAGAATTCACTTTCCATAGGGGGTTTAGATCAGGCTCCCTCCGCGGGGGGGATTTGAGCCGGAATGGTACATTCCATGCCTCCCAGATTATTCTGCCCCTTTCATTTAAAAAGCCGGCCCTTTGGTCATTAATAGTGATGGGCGAAATGTTTCTCCAGACATGGATTTTCGGTGAATTTGCGCGTTTCGCCACTGGCGGATTGTTTCGTGAAACAGATGAAAAAATTTGCCGCGGAAAACTTCGCCGCACGTCCAAAAATTGTCGCCGGCGTAAAAAAAGAATAGTCGCAGGCTTCAAAAGAATAGCCGCGAGCGACAAAATAATAGCCGCGGGCGACAAAATAATAGCCATGCGACAAAACAATGGCCGTGCGACAAAATAATAGCCGCGGGCGACAAAATAATAGCCGCGGGTGACAAAATAATAGCCGTGCGACAAAATAATAGCCGCGGGCGACAAAACAATAGCCATGCGACAAAACAATAGCCGTGCGACAAAATAATAGCCGCGGGTGACAAAATAATAGCCGTGTGACAAAAGAATAGTCGCGGGCGTCAAAAGAATAGCCGTGCGACTAAATAATAGCCGCGGGCGACGAAATAATAGTCGCGGGTGAGAACACAATAGCCATGCGACAAAACAATAGCCGTGCGACAAAATAATAGCCGTGTGACAAAATAATAGCCGCGGGTGACAAAACAATAGCCGTGCGACAAAAGAATAGTCACGGCAGAACAACATTTTTGCCGTATCGCAAATTTTTCACTGTTTCGCGGATCTTTTTGAAGATTTGTGAATTTATCGGTGAAACGGAACAGATTCGCTCATCACTAGTCATTAATCACCCGCGTATCCGCACTCTCCAACCAAAGGGAAACTGCTACCGTTTCTCCTCGGCCCCATTAGCGCCACTTTATAGAACTCTTTCGGCACACGTGTACCTAATGCTCTAACCTGTCTCTCATTATTCTTTATTTATTTATTTTAAATGAGCCTCGTTAGTGGGGCCGGCGCAGCGCCATAAAGCGGCCGGGGGAACGGGATATTGGCTGCGGCGCGGAGGGTAATTTTCCCATTATTTTTACCGTCGCACCATATAGAGGAGAGAATTTAGCGAGAACAAAATAATTGTTTCCAGCCGTGTAATCTCGCTCAAATTATGCCTTTCCCACAGCCAATCGAGCGCATTGTTTTAAGGAGCCCTCACTTAGCGCGGCCTTATTAACGAGCCTCCTGTGCAGGCAGCGGGCGGGAAATCTATTATTAATTATCAAATGCCACTTTTTTTGAAATTTTAATTATTTCCCACCATAAATATTGATGCCTTTGTTATCTCGTGCGTATCAAGAGCGCTCGGATTTTATTCATTCTCTTTCTCTGAGGGTTTAAAGGGGAACTAAGAACATTTTTCCATGAAATAAATTGTATTAATAATTTGTTTATTGTCGTGCATATCGGGAAGTTACAAAGATTTGTTTTTCTTATTATATCACTGAGTCTTTGGGGGAGATTCCCAGGGACCCTGCCATGATATTTAAGGGGCACTATTTATCTCTAAATGACCCTGTTACACAGCAAATAATTCCCTCTGCCATTTAACCTTTTATTCTTCAACCAACAAATGTATTTGTAGCTGTAATATTGGTGTGTAGGCGCCATCTCAGTGCCTTGTGCCTGAGTCTGAGCTTTCAGCCAGCGCTACACATTAGAACTGCTTTCAGCTAACCTATTGTTTCTCCTACTCCCATGTAACTGGAGGAGTCCCAAGCCGGACTTGGATTTCTTACTATTGAGTGCTATTCTGATATCTACTGGGAGCTGCTATCTTGCTCCCTTCCCATTGTTCTGCTGATTGGCTGCTGGGGGTGAGGGGGGGGGATATCACTCCAACTTGCAGCGCAGCAGTAAAGTGAGACTGAAGTTTATCAGAGCACAGGTCACATAGCTGTGGCACCCTGGGAAATGAAGAATATGGCTAGCCCCATAGGAAAAACAGATTGACTCCATTATAATTAATTTACATTTTAATATTCTGTAATAATAAAACAGTACCTGTACTTGATCCCAACTAAGATATAATTACCCCTTATTGGGGCAGAACAGCCCTATTGGGTTTATTTAATGGTTAAATGATTCCATTTTCTCTGTAATAATAAAACAGTACCTGTACTTGATCCCAACTAAGATATAATTACCCCTTATTGGGGCAGAACAGCCCTATTGGGTTTATTTCATGGTTAAATGATTCCCTTTTCTCTGTAATAATAAAACAGTACCTGTACTTGATCCCAACTAAGATATAATTACCCCTTATTGGGGCAGAACAGCCCTATTGGGTTTATTTCATGGTTAAATGATTAGGCTTAAGGTATGTCGATCTAAATGACTGGAAAGCTCCCGCGCATTCTGGATAACAGGTCATGTCACTGTGTTGCAAACAATTCATGCGATTTCCAAACAATAAATGAGAGTCATGACATTAAAAAATAGATATTTGATATAAAAATAAATAAAATAAATAAAATAAATAGCAGTAGAGGGAATAGAATTTTTTTTTTTTTGAAGCTAAAATAAAAAAGTGGCGCTGCGACCGCTCTGCTCCGACTGAGCCGCCAATCTATATTATACATTTCAGGATCTTTTAGCGCCGCTCGCTGAATAGCCGGGGGTTATTCTCATTAAAACAAAAATGACAAGGTTTAATTAGTTGTAAATAAGAGAAATGAATTAAATAACCCCCCCCCCTATCATTCCCCTTCAGGGGGGGCCACGCCGTGAATCCCATCTGTCGGCAATTGTGTAACGCGTGTAAAGGCGCGGGCGAAGACGAGGGAATGACAAACAGGTCGCTTCTAAATAAATATCTTATTAGTTGAGTGAAGGAGACTGACAAAGAATAATTTATGCTTATTCAAAGCGCTCTCGACATCTTCAGGTGTTTTCAAATGAGCTCACAGAAGAGTGATTAAATCCATCGGATAATAAGCCACACAGCGCCGAAATTACTTACCGCCTCATTTTATGATTAATTAAACATGTAGATTAAAGTTGCAAAAGAATTTAGATTAATGAGCAAGTTAAGTCTTGCTGATATAAGTGAATTGGGAATTGGATGCGCGGCGGAACTTTATAAACATGCATTTTATAATGAGGAAGACAAGGCTGCGGCGCCACCGGGGCCCCCCGACCCAGCGGGTCCTTCCTAACGCGGTTTGGCCTGTCGGCATTATACTCGGAGCCATAGGGCGAGACTATGGTGGCGGCACCGGGGCCCCCCGACCCAGCAGGTCCTTCCTAACGCGGTTTAGCCTGTCGGCTTTATACTTGGCACCGTAGGGCGAGACTTTGGCGGCGGCACCGGTGACCCCCGACCCAGCGGGTCCTTCCTAATGCAGTTTGGCCTGTCGGCTTTATACTCAGAGCCGTAGGGCGAGACTATGGCGGCGGCACCGGTGACCCCCAACCGAGCGGGTCCTTCCTAACGCGGTTTGGCCTGTTGGCTTTATACTCGGCGCCGTAGGGCGAGACTATGGCAGCGGCACCGGTGACCTCCGACCCAGCAGGTCCTTCCTAACGCGGTTTGGCCTGTCGGCTTTATACTTGGCACCGTAGGGCGAGACTATGGCAGCAGCACCGGTGACCCCCGACCCAGCGGGTCCTTCCTAACGCGGTTTGGCCTATCGGCTTTATACTCAGAGCCGTAGGGCGAGACTATGGCGGCAGCACCGGCGCCCCCCGACCCAGCGGGTCCTTCCTAACGCGGTTTGGCCTGTCAGCTTTATACTCGGCACCTATGGCGGCGGCGGCGGCACCGGTGACCCCTTTCAGAGCAGCTGTTGGGAATAATTACGGCTCAATTGGGATTTTAATCCCGGTTAAACGCAGTTACGTAAATCGGATTAAACCCCGCCCCTCACTGCTAAATATCCAGGGATGCACCGAATCCAGGATTCAGTTCGGGATTCGCCCATTTTCACCCAAACCAACGCTCCTGACCAAACCAAATCCAAATCCTAAAATTCACGTGATTTTTTTCTCATGTAAACTAGAGATTCGGGCAAATCCAGGATTCGGTTCGGTATTCGGCCAGAATCTAATCCAAATTAGCACAAATTAGCATTTGGAAGGGTTAAATGTTCGGGGGAAACCGTTTTTTTAACCACTTCCGGGTCCTAATTAGCATATGCTAATTTATTCTAATTAGGATTTGGATTCAGTTCAGCCAAGTCCCTCAGGATGGATTCGGGGGTTCGATCGACCCCAAAAAACTGGGTTTGGTGCATCTCTAATGTAAACACTGAAGTTAAAAAATGTTGCCGGCATCCAACGCGCAGCGACGATTAACCCTTACGTAACCTAATTAGCATATGCTAATTAGTATTCAGATTCGGCCAAATCTTTTAGGAAGGATTCAGGGTTCGGGCGAATCCGAAAAAAGTGAATTGGGGAATCTCTATAAATTAGGGAGGCACCGAATCCAGGATTCGGTTTGGGATTCGGATTTTTTTTTTTTCCGGCCGAATCAAATCCGACTCCTAATTAGCATATGATAATTTATTATAATTAGGGTTTGGATTCAGTTCGACGGGGTGTAATCCGACTTAAATAACCGCGTTTAACCGGGGAAGCATCACAACTGAGCCGGAATTATTCCCAACCGCCGCCGAGAGCTCCGACGTTTAACCCCTTCCGGATCCTAATTAGCATATGCTAATGAGGATTCAAATTCAGTATTCCGCCAAATCTCTTACGAAGGATTCGGCCGAATCCGAAAAATTAGGGATGCACCGAATCTAGGATTTAGGATTTGGATTCGGTTCAGTATTCAGCCGAATCCCTTGGGGTGGATTCTGGGGTTCAGCTGAACCCTAAAAACTGGGTTTAGGGCATAAACCCAATAAAAATCCGGCCGGTAAAACTGACAGTGGGAACCATGAACAAGCGACGGCTGGAGATTGTACGGGGCCCCCAAGACGCGACGCCTCCGCGCTACGGAGAAACCAAATCTGCAATGAGTTTGCCTCCCAGCGGGGCAATTAAACCAAAAAAATAGCCCTAAATCCCAGACAATTAAGTTCTTACTTTCTGTCCCAACTCCAAACGCAAAAAGGGAAACTGAGTCGGGTCCAACACTTGGGCGATGGTTCTGGAACCACTTAGGGGAATCGGATTATATGACTTCACGCCGCGTGAAATTGGGTTTAAAGCTTTTTGGTTTTATATTAAAGGGGAAGTTCAGCTTTCAGTTAACGTTCAGTACGATGTAGGGAGCGATATTCTGAGACAATTTGCAGTTGGTCTTCATTATTTTATTACTTGTAGTTTTTTTTTAGCTATTTCCCTTTTTTGTTCAGCAGGTATCTGGTTGCTAGGGTTCAAATTACCTTAGCAACCAGGGAGTGGTTTGAATGAGAGGCAGGTATATGAATAGGGGAGGGGCTGAATAGAAAGATATGGAATAAAAAGTAACAATAACAATAAAACTGGAGCCTCACAGAGCAATAGGGTTTGGCTGCCGGGGTCAGTGACACCCATTTGAGTTAGAAAAAAAAAGAAGCAAATAATTAAAAAACTATAAAAAATAAATAATGGAGACCAATTGAAAAGTTGCTTAGAACTGGTTCACCTTTACATTAACTTTTAATGTGTTATAGAATGTTCTATTCCAAGCAACTTTGCAATTGGTCTTCATTATTTATTTTGTATAATTGTTGTGTTATTTCCCTTCTTCTTCTGACTCTTTGCAGCTTTCAAATGGGGGTCACTGACCCCGGCAGCCAAATAACCATTGCTCTGTGAGGCTCCAGTTTAATTATTATTGTTACTTCTTATTCCAGATATTTCTATTACCTCCCTGTCCTCTTCATATTCCAGTATCTTATTTAAACTACTGCCTGGTTGCTAAGGTAAACAAGATCCTAGCAACCAGATAGCTGGTGACATTTCAAACGGGAGAGAATTTAAACAAACAGTTAAATAACAGAAAGGTCAGACAAAAAAAGTAAAAAAATGAAAACCAGAATTTCAGTGTATATGTTCTACTAAAATTGAATGTAAAGGTGAACTTTCCCTTTAAGCTGGGCACAAACGCACCAATAGAATTGCATGGAACAGTAATTGAAATGCAATAATAGATTTACACTGGGGGGAAGATATTATATACTGCACTCTTTTCTTCCTGCCCTAGAGACATATTTCATATATATATATATATATATATATATATATATATATATATATATATATATATATATATTACAAATATCAGCATTATGTTGGGAAATAGAATGTTCTACCCCACTCGCTCCCCTCGGATGCCTCTCGCAATGTACAGTGAGTGTCACGGGGCATCTGAGGTGAAGGTCTCGCAAACAGAGAGCTCAGACCTTGAAATATTAAATAAGACAATTAATTCGGAAACCGTGTTCAGCAAAAAGCCACAATCCCTAGAGCGACGCGGGCAGAAATGGGTTTCGTTCCCATTGGGGTCTTGTAGTTCTGAGATACGGAACTCAGCAAATCAGAGGATTTAGGCACATATTCTAGATTAAGCAACACAGATTCTAGACTGCAGGCCTCATACTCTAGGGACAAGGCCTCAGGAACCTGTTCAAGGTGGAGAGTCTAAAAGAACAGGATCCAGATGGAGAGTCTAAAGGAACAGGGTCCAGATGGGGAGTCTAAAGGAACAGGATCCAGATGGGGAGTCTAAAGGAACAGGGTCCAGATGGGGAGTCTAAAGGAACAGGGTCCAGATGGGGAGTCTAAAGGAACAGGATCCAGATGGGGAGTCTAAAGGAACAGGTTCCAGATGGAGAGTCTAAAGGAACAGGGTCCAGATGGGGAGTCTAAAGGAACAGGATCCAGATGGGGAGTCTAAAGGAACAGGTTCCAGATGGAGAGTCTAAAGGAACAGGGTCCAGATGGGGAGTCTAAAGGAACAGGATCCAGATGGGGAGTCTAAAGGAACAGGTTCTAGATGGAGAGCCTATAGGAACAGGATCCAGATGGGGAGTCTAAAGGAACAGGATCCAGATGGAGAGTCTAAAGGAACAGGATCCAGATGGAGAGTCTAAAGGAACAGGTTCCAGATGGAGAGTCTATAGGAACAGGATCCAGATGGAGAGTCTATAGGAACAGGTTCCAGATGGAGAGTCTAAAGGAACAGGTTCCAGATGGAGAGTCTAAAGGAACAGGATCCAGATGGAGAGGCTAAAGGAACAGGATCCAGATGGGGAGGCTAAAGGAACAGGTTCCAGATGGAGAGTCTAAAGGAACAGGATCCAGATGGAGAGGCTAAAGGAACAGAATCCAGATGGGGAGTCTAAAGGAACAGGATCCAGATGGAGAGGCTAAAGGAACAGGATCCAGATGGGGAGTCTAAAGGAACAGTATCCAGATGGAGAGGCTAAAGGAACAGGATCCAGATGGAGAGTCTAAAGGAACAGGTTCCAGATGGAGAGTCTATAGGAACAGGATCCAGATGGAGAGTCTAAAGGAACAGGTTCCAGATGGAGAGTCTATAGGAACAGGATCCAGATGGAGAGTCTAAAGGAACAGGCTCCAGATGGAGAGGCTAAAGGAACAGGATCCAGATGGAGAGTCTAAAGGAACAGGATCCAGATGGAGAGTCTATAGGAACAGGATCCAGATGGAGAGTCTATAGGAACAGGTTCCAGATGGAGAATCTAAAGGAACAGGATCCAGATGTAGAGGCTAAAGGAACAGGATCCAGATGGGGAGGCTAAAGGAACAGGTTCCAGATGAAGAGTGTAAAGGAACAGGTTCCAGATGGGGAGTCTAAAGGAACAGGTTCCAGATGGGGAGTCTAAAGGAACAGGATCCAGATGGAGAGTCTAAAGGAACAGGATCCAGATGGGGAGTCTAAAGGAACAGGATCCAGAGGGCGAGTCTAAAGGAACGGGATGCAGATGGCAGACCTGAGAAACAGGTTGGATTAAAAGCCTTGTGGAACCAATTAGAAATAGAAGGCCTCACATACAAAGTACAGAGTCTAGACAGGAGGCTTGAGGGATTATGGTTAGAATCTAGATTATCAAACACAGATTCTAGACTGAGTTCTGAATGGGATCACTCAGAAACGTGTTCTGGGTTTGAGGCTTTATGGACTGATTCTTGCAGGAAGGCCTTAAGAGCCTAGAAAGGAGGCCTCGGGTCGGTCTTAGGAAGAGTCTACATAAGTGTCAGATCCAAAGCCTGGTTCCAAGGTGGTGGGTCTCATGTAGAGACTGCCTATTACTAACCCTAACGCTTTATTGCAGAGGGTCCTGATTTGATAATAACACTCATATTAAACGTTTACACCCATATAATACAGTATCTGCGTCATTGCTCAGTGGGGCTATTGAGATGTTGCAGAACTACAACAAGTACGAAAGGTTTCTCAGGATAACGTTCTACTTCCAATAGAAACGTTCCCCAACGGGAGAGAATATTTATTTCTTAGAATAAAAAAAACAACCCAAGTGGGTTTCTTTGTTGGCCATTGTGCCCCCCCCTCGCCTCCCCGAGTCCCCATTTCACTCCATAAATCAGGTGCAAATACTGACAGGACTCACATTCACCAGCAGATTTTCCATCGCTGGGGATTCTCGGCGGCTCAGAAAGTGTAGGAAGCACAGCGGGGAGGGGGCACCGGCATTCATGGGAGCGATTTTTCCAACTCACATTTCCCTCCCACGTATTCGCTTTACCCAAATGTTAGTGCAGGGATTACACCTACATTTGCGCCAGTGAAAGGGGCTCTGTGAGTCAGGGGGAATGAATTACGGGTCGGACAAAGCTTTCCACCCACTAATATCCAACAATTGTCCCGGCGCCAGTAGGAACGGGCCGGGGCGGCCGCGCAACATTGTCGGCTTAATGGGACTTTTTCCAGCCTCCATCGAGGATATTCCAGCCTTGACCCAATGGCATCTGAAGACCAAGTGCCCAAATGTGCCCAACTATGTCCACCTGTGTCAATACAAGATGGCGGAAGGTGCTCGTACCTGGGAACAATCCCATATGGAATATGTTCATTGGCCAGTACTGTACTCTTACGTGGCTAATCTATGGCCACATGGGCAAACTTTTTGGCTCAGGGCCAACAGACGGGCCGGCGTCACAGCGCCAGTAGGAACGAGCCGGGGCGGCCGTGCAACATTGTCACTTTAATGGGACTTTTGGTGCCTTTGTTGCAAGCCTCCATCGAGGATATTCCAACCTTGGCCCAATGGGCATCAAACGTGCCCAACTATGTCCCCCTGGGTCAATGCAAGATGGCGGAAGGTGCTCGTACTCAGGAACAATCCCATATGGAATATGTTCATTGGCCAGTACTGTACTCTTACGTGGCTAATCTATGGCCATGTGGGCAAACTTTTTGGGTCAGGGGCCAACAGACGGGCCGGGGGTTTGACAGACGGGCCAGGCAGGCCGGCGTCACGGCGCCAGTAGGAACGGGCCGGGGCGGCCACGCAACATTGTCGCTTTAATGGGACTTTTGGTGCCTTTGTTTCCAGCCTCCATTGAGGATATTACAGCCAATTGGCCTTGGCCAATGACAATCCCATATGGAATATGTTCATTGGCCAGTACTGTACTCTTACGTGGCCAATGGCCTATTCCTAGCAACTTTGCAATTGGTCTTCAATATTTATTCGTTATAGTTATTGAATCATTTTCCTGCCTCTATCCGGCTTTCAAACGGGGGTCACCGACCCCGGCAGCCAAAAACTATTATAAGTCTACAATTGTATTGTTATATTTTATTCCTTACCTCTCTATACAGGCCCCTCTCCTATTCCTATTCCCATCTTTTATTTAAACCACTGCCTGGTTACTATGGTAGATCAGACCCCTAGCAACCAGATAGCTGCTAAAATACCAAATCGAAATCTGCTGAACAAAAAGCTAAATAAACGAAAAACCATCAAAAATGAAGACCAACTGCAAATTGTCTTAGACTATTAGTGTCTACATCATACAAAAAGTTAATTTAAAGGTGAACTTAACCCTTTATCCAGTGAGCCAATGCCAAGCTGGCAATGTCCACTGTGGGCTACTGCCAATAGCTGCAGCACAATATACAGCCTATCAAACACCACAGCAATTTCCTAACAACCAATCAAACGGAGTCTTCTCAAAAAGCCTCCTATCAACACTCCTCCCAGCCAGTAGCCATAGACTGTCAGCTCTGCGTAGGCGGCTGCCTCCATATACAGCTGGCCACTGCTTAAAATGATTGGTTTGTATAAGATTAGAGTGTAAGCTCAGTGGTCTAGCCTGACTCCAGTTGCACATTGTATCACAGTGGGGCTATTATCGCAGGGAGTGGTGCTTATGTTGCCCATATGGGCCGGCGGGGGTATTATGTTCCCCAGGGAGCGGGGCCAGGCCGGGGGCAGGGGTATAAATAGGCAGATTTCATTATGAATGTTGATATTTGCCCTCGTGTTTCAGACACAACTCCCAGGAACGAGACGCCCTCCCCGGAACGCACGAATGCCGCCTCATTGTGAGTCTCTCGCGCTATGGCAAGCCTGCGCTCTAAATAGAACGCTCGCATTCTCCCGGCCCGGGCTCGGGTATCAGGGCTCCCTGGCACCGCAATGAATCCGTGAGTTCAGCTGGCGCGCGCCAACGGGTGAGTTCAGGTAACATCTGCTTTCGCTCAGCGCTATAATTGGAACTTTATACGGGATTTATACGCCGAGACCCCCCCCCGGGGCAGTCTAAGGCGAAGAGCGCTGGGGGGGTGCTGGGGGGCCCCAGTGAGCCCCAGTATAACACAGGGGTTAAGGGAGTATATCCATTACCCCTCAACTCTAGGTGCCCCTCTGCCACCCTGTGAGCTGCCCCAAAGTGCCACCCACGTGCAGCAATGGGCAAATTTAAAGGGGAAGGAAACCCCATTTATAAGGAAAAACGGCATTCATACAATTTTTACAAGTTTCTTCTTCCTTAAGGGGGTAGTTGACCTTTTACTTGACTTTGCAATTGGTCTTTATTATTTATTAGGGATGCACCCACGCCCTCTACCATTCATATTCCCATCTCTCGTTTAAACCCCTGCCTGGTTGCTAGGGTAAATAAGACCCTAGCAACCAGATAGCTGCTAAAATACCAAATCGAAATCGGCCGAACAAAAAGCGAAATGAATGAAAAATGATCAAAAACGAAGACCAACTGCAAATTGTCTCAGAATATCAATGTCTACATCCTATTAAAGGTAATTTAAAGGTGAACTTAAACCTTTAGCCAGTGAGCCAATGCCAAGCTGGCGATGTCCTCTGGCAACTGCCAATAGCTGCACCACAACATACAGCAACGGGCACATTTAAAGGGGAAGGAAACCACATTTCATACAATTTTTACTTTAAGCTGACTTTTACTTTGTTACGGAATGCCCGAGCAACTCTGCAATTGGTCTTTATTATTTATAAGGGTTGCACCCAATCCAGGATTCGGTTCGGTATTCGGCCAAGATTCGGATTCGGCCAAATCCACGGGGTCCTGGACGAACCGATTCCAAAAAGTCACATGACTTTTTGTCACATAAACGCGGAACTTGATATTTAACCCTTCCAAAACCTGTAAGGTGCCCCAAAGTGCCACCCACGTGCAGCAATGGGCAAGCAGGAGCAGCAGGAGGCTTCAGATTTAAAGGGGAAGGAAACCACATTAATAAGGAAAAACACATTTATACAATTTTCTTCGTCTTTAAGGGGGTAGTTGACCTTTAAGCTGACTTTTACTTTGTTACAGAATGCCCGAGCAACCCTGCAATTGGTCTTTATTATTTATTAGGGATGCACCCAATCCAGGTATTCGGCCAAGATTCGGAATCGGCCGTGGCCAAACCGATTCCAAAAAATCACGTGATTTTTTGTCACATAAACGCGGAACTTGATGTTTAACCCTTCCAAAAGGATTCGGGTTCGGTATTCGGCCGAGTCCTTACGAAGGATTCGGGGGTTCGGCAGAATCCAAAAAGTTGATTTGGTGCACCCCTATAATGCCTCTTCCACATGTTTCCAATGGGGGTCACTGACCCCGGCAACTACAAACCTATTGCTCTGTGAGGCTCCAGTTTTCCTATGATTGTTACTTTTTATTCCTTATCTCTCTTTGCAGCTCCTTTACCCCCATATTCCCCTCTCCCGTTTAAACCACTGCCTGGTTACGAGGGTAAATAAAGCCCTAGCAACCAGCTGCTAAAATACCAAATGGAGAGCTGCTGATCAAAAAGCTAAATTGGCTGAAAAAATGAAGACCAATTGCAAATTGTCTCAGTGTATCAATGTCTTTATCGTACTAGAAGTTAATTTAAAGGTGAACTACCCCTTTAGGACATGATTGGGGGTGGGAAGAATAAACATTATAATGACAAATAACCCCACGAATGTTGGAGAATTGTGTGAGTGCAACCAATCGGCCCACAGACGTGAGGAAACAATCTCGTGCAACACTTACAGGTTGAGAAGGAAAGCAGGCGGCCGCTCGTCACTGGTCGGTTGCTTCTGAATTCATTAAAATGACCTGGAAAATAAAGAGGGAAATGAGATGAGAAACCAGAGGTTGGATGTGTGTAACACGGACTCACACTCACACTCACACTCACTCCCAGAAAACACACATCGGACACATTCCGACTGGTATAATTTTCCTCTATTCCTATATAAACCTCTTTCCTACTTATTTCCCATCAGTTGCTAGCGTCACTATCCCTAGCAACAAAACCACAAAAAGGATAAAAACTGAATTGCGATATTGGTTTAGACTAAAGTGAACTTTCCCTTGCCATTAAGGATATTATCTTGAACCCCTGAAATCACTGTGTAACTATAACTCCCAGCTGTTGTTCAGTTACAGCTCCCAGCATAGCGACAGAGTGGCAGACTGGCAGGGGATGCTGGGAAATGTAGTTGAACGGCGACAGCTGGAGTGGCGCAGGCAGAATGGTGCCAAGGACAGGGATCTGGGGAAGGCTGTGCTACTGGCTGAGCAGCTGCAGGGGCCAGAATAGGCCGCGTTGCTATGCAGAGCAGCCGGGGACAATGGAATAACGGGGGCTCTGTCAGTGGGGCAGGAACACAAAGGCTCCGCAAATGACTTGGATGGCAGAAGTGATTCTTGGCCGCCTGCAATTGGGTTTTTATTTATAGTCAGGAAATCTTCCTCCCCCCCCCAACCATTCTCTAAAATCATTTTCCACATTTAGGAAAGGATTATATACTCCCCTCAATCCCACCAACCCCCCCGGCCGAAAGGCAGGAATCCCACCCTGAGACCCTCTGCCATAGAGCGGCCACGTTCCATTAAAGGAGCAATGGCGTCTAATGTGAAATATCCCCAGAATGTCCCCAGTAACCCCAGAGGGACCCATGGGGGCACATACAGAATGGGGAGCCACAGAGGGACCCGGGGAGGGCACATACAGAATGGGAAGCCACAGAGGGACCCGGGGGGGGGCACATACAGAATGGGAAGCCACAGAGGGACCCGGGGGGGGCACATACAGAATGGGGAGCCACAGAGGGACCCGGGGGGGGGGCACATACAGAATGGGGAGCCACAGAGGGACCCGGGGGGGGCACATACAGAATGGGGAGCCACAGAGGGACCCGGGGAGGGCACATACAGAATGGGAAGCCACAGAGGGACCCGGGGAGGGCACATACAGAATGGGGAGCCACAGAGGGACCCGGGGAGGGCACATACAGAATGGGGAGCCACAGAGGGACCCGGGGAGGGCACATACAGAATGGGGAGCCACAGAGGGACCCGGGGAGGGCACATACAGAATGGGAAGCCACAGAGGGACCCGGGGGGGGCACATACAGAATGGGGAGCCACAGAGGGACCCGGGAAGGGCACATACAGAATGGGAAGCCACAGAGGGACCCGGGGGGGGCACATACAGAATGGGGAGCCACAGAGGGACCCGGGGGGGGCACATACAGAATGGGAAGCCACAGAGGGACCCGGGGGGGGGCACATACAGAATGGGGAGCCACAGAGGGACCCGGGGAGGGCACATACAGAATGGGAAGCCACAGAGGGACCCGGGGGGGGGGCACATACAGAATGGGGAGCCACAGAGGGACCCGGGGAGGGCACATACAGAATGGGGAGCCACAGAGGGACCCGGGGAGGGCACATACAGAATGGGGAGACACAGAGGGACCCTGCCCAGACAGAGGGTAAGGTGAGGGGCACATACAGAATGGGGAGACACAGAGGGACCCTGCCCAGACAGAGGGGGGGCACATACAGAATGGGGAGACACAGAGGGACCCTGCCCAGACAGGGGGGGGCACATACAGAATGGGGAGACACAGAGGGACCCTGCCCAGACGGGGGGGGCACATACTGAATGGGGAGACACAGAGGGACCCTGCCCAGACAGAGGGTAAGGTGAGGGGCACATACAGAATGGGGAGACACAGAGGGACCCTGCCCAGACGGGGGGGGGGCACATACAGAATGGGGAGACACAGAGGGACCCTGCCCAGACAGAGGGGGGGGCACATACAGAATGGGGAGACACAGAGGGACCCTGCCCAGACAGAGGGGGGGCACATACAGAATGGGGAGCCACAGAGGGACCCTGCCCAGACAGAGGGGGGGCACATACAGAATGGGGAGCCACAGAGGGACCCTGCCCAGACAGAGGGGGGGCACATACAGAATGGGGAGACACAGAGGGACCCTGCCCAGACAGAGGGGGGGCACATACAGAATGGGGAGACACAGAGGGACCCTGCCCAGACAGAGGGGGGGCACATACAGAATGGGGAGACACAGAGGGACCCTGCCCAGACAGAGGGGGGGCACATACAGAATGAGTAACAAATTGACAGGTGCCCAGTAATATTGGGGTGCAGGTATTTCAGATACAGACTCTGGGCCGGCTGAAGCTTTAGGGAAAGGGGGGGAGAGGGAAGGGAGAGCTGAGTCTCTATAAACAGTTATTGTGGCCACACAATGGGGCACTTCATGCAGCCAAATGGGCACCATTTCCCCCGGCAGAACAGACCAATAAGGTAGTTTATTTTTATTGTTTGCGCTAAACACAAGCACGTTTCTAGTTTGGGGGAACAATGGAGCGTTGTTGGAGGAAAACTGAGCTTCTTTCACAGGAGGAGAAGGAAACACACGGGTTTGGTGAAGCCGAAAAAACTGCCCGGCTACTGTTTTAAATCAGAGCAATTTGGGGTTTTCATTAACTCCTTCCTGGCGCGTCACAGAGAAAATAAGCTTCCCGAGGGGCGCGGGGGGCAAAGAAGCCGGAACGTGGCAGAGACTTCAACAGGCGGCTGATTATTTTATTATGAAATAATATAGAGAATTCTGTTACATTGTTACAGGAGTGAGAACCAGCAGTGCAGGGAATACGGGGAACATTCTGTACAACTTTCCCTCAGTCCCACTGGGTCAGTGATGTGTAAAGAGTTAAATTCCCTTTATTGAGTTTGGGTCCCACCAAATCCACTATTTACAGATTCACCCGAACCCCAAATACTAAAAGATTCAGAGAGTAAAGAGAGAAATTGGGGGGGGGGCATAAGGCCAAACAATTGGGGGGGGGAACAGAAAAGGAAAGGAGAGGGGATGAGAGACGGAAGGAGAGAGGGGAAGGGAAAGGGGGTTCGGGGAGTAGAGAGACAAATGGGGGGAGAGGGGAAATATAGAAGGGGGGAGAAGAGGGAGGATGGGGGGGGGTAAGGCCAAACAGTTGGGGGGGGAATAGAAAAGGAAAGGAGAGGGGATGAGAGACGGAAGGAGAGAGGGGAAGGGAAAGGGGGTTCGGGGAGTAGAGAGACAAATGGGGGGAGAGGGGAAATATAGAAGGGGGGAGAAGAAGGAGGATGGGGGGGAGTAAGGCCAAACAGTTGGGGGGGGGTAATAGAAAAGGAAAGGAGAGGGGATGAGAGACAGAAGGAGAGAGGGGAAGGGAAAGGGGGTTCGGGGAGTAGAGAGACAAATGGGGGAGAGGGGAAATATAGAAGGGGGGAGAAGAGGGAGGATGGGGGGAGTAAGGCCAAACAGTTGGGGGGGGGAATAGAAAAGGAAAGGAGAGGGGATGAGAGACAGAAGGAGAGAGGGGAAGGGAAAGGGGGTTCGAGGAGTAGAGAGACAAATGGGGGGAGAGGGGAAATATAGAAGGGGGAGAAGAGGGAGGATGGGGGGGGGAGTAAGGCCAAACAGTTGGGGGGGGGGAATAGAAAAGGAAAGGAGAGGGGATGAGAGACAGAAGGAGAGAGGGGAAGGGAAAGGGGGTTCGGGGAGTAGAGAGACAAATGGGGGGAGAGGGGAAATATAGAAGGGGGGAGAAGAGGGAGGATGGGGGGGAGTAAGGCCAAACAGTTGGGGGGGGAATAGAAGGGGAGAGAGAGAATAAGGGGCAGTTGGGGGGTAACATTATAACACAAGAATAAGAGGGATAAAGTGTATCTCAGTTACAGTATTTGGGGCGCAAGTGAAGGAATTGGGGAGCAGAGAATCCGTACAGGGAGGGGGCAGAATTGCGAGACTGTGGGGCAGGAACACCCCCCTAATTCCACCAATCGTGACCTCTGTCACTCATTTTAAAGTGAAAAGATTGTGGATTTCCTGCGCACGAGTCCCGGCTGCACCTCGGAGCCCCCCGGCCCCCCAGGCTCCCCCACCTGGCCGGCCCAACACAAAAGCACTTTTGACACAATGTGGAACAGGCCGGGGGGGGGCACGGTAGCCTGACATCCCCTAACAACCAACTCCCTAATTGCTCCCATAATAATAAAGCCAATCTGGGCCGTACCACCCGCGGGGGGGGGGGGGGGGATCAGTTATACAAATGTCACATCTGCAAACACTCGGCATCGGGGGCTTCTCTTTGGCTTTAGAGCTGATTGGAACGACGTTTGTTTCATTACAATCCTAAATAACTTATATCACAGAATTAAAGGGGAAATTCACCCTTAACCTACGCACAGATTCAATAAGTCCGGGATGTGTAGAAAGCGCTGATTTATTCATAATCCGGATTTTTGTTTTCATTTCGTTCAACTTATTGAGTAACGCCTCATGCACCCCAAATTTAAGGGCCCCTCCTGGTGATTAAATAGAGAGTTTGGCTGTTTAATTTACAAGGGGAGGGGCAGGGAGTCTGTGACTCAAGCAGTGGGTGGGACTAGAACGCTCTGATGGAAGCTTACAGGGGGAGGGGCAGGGAGTCTGTGACTCAAGAAGTGGGTGGGACTAGAACACTCTGATGGCAGCTTACAGGAGGAGGGGCAGGGAGTCTGTGACTCAATGAGTGGGTGGGACTAGAACACTCTGATGGCAGCTTACAGGGGGTGAGGGAGGGAGTCTTTGACTCAAGAAGTGGGTGGGACTAGAACACTCTGATGGCAGCTTACAGGGGGTGGGGCAGGGAGTCTGTGACTCAAGAAGTGGGTGGGACTAGAACATTCTGATTGCAGTGTACAGAGGGAGGGGCAGGGAGTCTCACTCAAGAAGTGGGTGGGACTAGAACACTCTGATGGCAGTTTACGGGGGGGCAGGGAGCCTGTGACTCAAGAAGTGGGTGGGACTAGAACACTCTGATGGAAGCTTACAGGGGGAGGGTCAGGGAGTCTGTGACTCAATAAGCGGGTGGGACTTGAACACTCTGATGGCAGCTTACAGGGGGAGGAGCAGGGAGTCTGTGACTCAATAAGTGGGTGGGACTTGAACACTCTGATGGGAGCTTACAGGGGGAGGGGCAGGGAGTCTGTGACTCAAGCAGTGGGTGGTACTAGAACACTCTGATGGCAGCTTACAGGGGGAGGGGCAGGGAGTCTGTGACTCAAGAAGTGGGTGGGACTAGAACATTCTGATTGCAGTGTACAGAGGGAGGGGCAGGGAGTCTCACTCAAGAAGTGGGTGGGACTAGAACACTCTGATGGCAGTTTACGGGGGGGCAGGGAGTCTGTGACTCAAGAAGTGGGTGGGACTAGAACACTCTGATGGCAGCTTACAGTGGGAGGGGCAGGGAGTCTCACTCAAGAAGTGGGTGGGACTAGAACACTCTGATGGCAGCTTACTGGGGGTGAGGGAGGGAGTCTGTGACTCAAGAAGTGGGTGGGACTAGAACACTCTGATGGCAGCTTACAGGGGGTGGGGCAGGGAGTCTGTGACTCAAGAAGTGGGTGGGACTAGAACATTCTGATTGCAGTGTACAGAGGGAGGGGCAGGGAGTCTCACTCAAGAAGTGGGTGGGACTAGAACACTCTGATGGCAGTTTACGGGGGGGCAGGGAGCCTGTGACTCAAGAAGTGGGTGGGACTAGAACACTCTGATGGCAGCTTACAGGGGGAGGGGCAGGGAGTTTCACTCAAGAAGTGGGTGGGACTAGAACACTCTGATGGCAGCTTACAGGGGGAGGGGCAGGGAGTCTGTGACTCAATAAGTGGGTGGGACTAGAACACTCTGATGGAAGCTTACAGGGGGAGGGTCAGGGAGTCTGTGACTCAATAAGCGGGTGGGACTTGAACACTCTGATGGCAGCTTACAGGGGGAGGAGCAGGGAGTCTGTGACTCAATAAGTGGGTGGGACTTGAACACTCTGATGGGAGCTTACAGGGGGAGGGGCAGGGAGTCTGTAACTCAAGCAGTGGGTGGTACTAGAACACTCTGATGGCAGCTTACAGGGGGAGGGGCAGGGAGTCTGTGACTCAAGAAGTGAGTGGGACTAGAACACTCTGATGGAAGGGGAAAGAACAGGGAGTTTATTAAAGTGCCCATAACTGTAGGGTTGGGGGTTGAACCTGATAATAAAATAAACTTATACACCTATTTCCTCATTCAGTAAAAATAAGGCCAATGGGCAAATAGGGAAAATAGGGCAAATAGGGCAAATGGCTAAAACCCCGGTAGGTAAATGTGATGATTTGGAGACGGGAACCTGCGGGAATTGTCAGAAACCTCCCCCCATAGGCCCGGGTGTAAGTGCTGAATAAAAACCAGGTGTGTGCAGATAAGAGCAGCAAAATGCCAGTAATTCCACTAATTCCAAACTGTCAGCTTCACACGTGAGCCGGAGCCTCACTGCCAGATAGACTTAACCCATCAAGCACCGGGGGGCTAGCGATCCCACCTACCTCACCTTCACTGACCCACCCTGCAAGAAATACTCAGCCCAGTCTCGCTTTATGGCACAGACACTCTGGGTCAGGCAAGGCAAGACATGGGGGGGGGGATCCCTTATCCAGAAGGTTCCCAGAAACTCACAGCACTGCTGCCTGGTGATGCGAACATTGGCTGTGGCAGAGCAACCAAAGCTACGGGATAGGGTTAAAAAGGAAAGCATGGAATGATGGGAAAGTTCCCCTTTGAAGCTTCAGACCAAGGGGGGGGGGGTTGGCAGAAAAGGAAAAGTAAAATAGAACAGAAATCTACACAAGGTCACCCCGGCCTCTATCACATCTCCCGGGGCAACTTCTCACATTATCCAGACTCAACGTGTGAACTTGCCCCTGGCCTGGAGTGAGAACAGCACCGAGTTACCCCCCCCCCCCCACCCCCAGGGGCTCGGGAGTTGGAGCTGCCGCAGACACAGATCTTATAGGGCAGAATCACCGCTCCTACCGGGCCTTTCCATACGGGATTTAGTAACTGTACCGTATGAGTAATAGTTACTACTTTCCTTTAGCAAGAGGTTCTGCAGTAGCTACAGAAAGTTCTATGGGTCCCCCAGAAGCTGAGGATATTACAGAGCCGGGACCCCCAATGACCGAAGCTAAACCCCCTGTGTATGAGGGGCGCCGAGACCCCCAAGCTAAACCCCCTGTGTATGAGGGGCGCCGAGACCCCCAAGTTAAACCCCCTGTGTATGAGGGGCACCGAGACCCCCAAGCTAAACCCCCTGTGTATGGGGGCACCAGGACCCCCAAGCTAAACCCCCTGTGTTTGAGGGGCGCCAAGACCCCCAAGCTAAACCCCCTGTGTATGGGGGCGCCAGGACCCCCAAGCTAAACCCCCTGTGTATGAGGGGCGCAGAGACCCCCAAGCTAAACCCCCTGTGTATGAGGGGCGCCAAGACCCCCAAGCTAAACCCCCTGTGTATGAGGGGCGCCGAGACCCCCAAGCTAAACCCCCTGTGTATGAGGGGCGCCAGGACCCCCAAGTTAACCCCCTGTGTATGAGGGGCGCAAAGACCCCCAAGCTAAACCCCCTGTGTATGGGGGCGCCAGGACCCCCAAGCTAAACCCCCTGTGTATGAGGGGCGCAGAGACCCCCAAGCTAAACCCCCTGTGTATGAGGGGCGCCGAGACCCCCAAGCTAAACCCCCTGTGTATGAGGGGCGCCGAGACCCCCAAGCTAAACCCCCTGTGTATGAGGGGCGCCAAGACCCCCAAGCTAAACCCCCTGTGTATGAGGGGCGCCGAGACCCCCAAGCTAAACCCCCTGTGTATGGGGGCGCCAGGACCCCCAAGCTAAAACCCCTATGTATGAGGGGCGCCAAGACCCCCAAGCTAAACCCCCTGTGTATGAGGGGCGCCAGGACCCCCAAGCTAAACCCCCTGTGTATGAGGGGCGCAGAGACCCCCAAGCTAAACCCCCTGTGTATGAGGGGTGCCGAGACCCCCAAGCTAAACCCCCTGTGTATGAGGGGCGCCAAGACCCCCAAGCTAAACCCCCAGTGTATGAGGGGCGCCAGGACCCCCAAGTTAACCCCCTGTGTATGAGGGGCGCCAAGACCCCCAAGCTAAACCCCCTGTGTATGGGGCGCCGAGACCCCCAAGCTGAACCCCCTGTGTATGAGGGGGGCCGAGACCCCCAAGCTAAACCCCCTGTGTATGAGGGGCACCGAGACCCCCAAGCTGAACCCCCTGTGTATGAGGCGCCGAGACCCCCAAGCTAAACCCCCTGTGTATGAGGGGTGCCAGGACCCCCAAGCTAAACCCCCTGTGTATGAGGGGCGCCAGGACCCCCAAGCTAAACCCCCTGTGTATGAGGGGCGCCGAGACCCCCAAGCTAAACCCCCTGTGTATGGGGCGCCGAGACCCCAAGCTAAACCCCCTGTGTATGAGGGGCGCCGAGACCCCCAAGCTAAACCCCCTGTGTATGGGGCGCCGAGACCCCAAGCTAAACCCCCTGTGTATGAGGGGCGCCGAGACCCCCAAGCTAAACCCCCTGTGTAAGAGGGGTGCAGAGACCCCCAAGCTAAACCCCCTGTGTATGAGGGGTGCAGAGACCCCCAAGCTAAACCCGCTGTGTATGAGGGGCGCCGAGACCCCCAAGCTAAACCCCCTGTGTATGAGGGGTGCAGAGACCCCCAAGCTAAACCCCCTGTGTATGAGGGGTGCAGAGACCCCCAAGCTAAACCCGCTGTGTATGAGGGGCGCCGAGACCCCCAAGCTAAACCCCCTGTGTATGGGGTGCCGAGACCCCCAAGCTTAACCCCCTGTGTATGAGGGGTGCAGAGACCCCCAAGCTAAACCCCCTGTGTATGAGGGGTGCAGAGACCCCCAAGCTAAACCCCCTGTGTATGAGGGGCGCCGAGACCCCCAAGCTAAACCCCCTGTGTATGAGGGGGGCCGAGACCCCCAAGCTAAACCCCCTGTGTATGAGGGGCGCCAGGACCCCCAAGCTAAACCCCCTGTGTATGAGGGGCGCCAAGACCCCCAAGCTAAACCCCCTGTGTATGAGGGGCGCCGAGACCCCCAAGCTAAACCCCCTGTGTATGAGGGGCGCCGAGACCCCCAAGCTAAACCCCCTGTGTATGAGGGGCGCCGAGACCCCCAAGCTAAACCCCCTGTGTATGAGGGGCGCCGAGGGCACGCAGGGAGTTACGGTTCCGCTGAATCCGAGTTTATTTCCTTACTTGGAGATCAGTCGCGAGGGGAAATTCATGCAGAAGAATGAAGATTAAATACGCGGTCGGACATTAAACATCTGCGAGGAATCTGGACACTAAATCAGCGCCGTTATCGCCAACGAGAAACACAAACGAGACAGATTTGCCCCCAGGCAGAACATTTCCCCTTGTGTTCCTTAATGAGGGAACTAATTACTGCCACTCGCTGGGAAACCAACCCCGGCCCTCGCGAGCAAGTTCTACTTACACATATATATATATAGTCACATGTTACCATGAAATAAACCCAATAGGGCTGTTCTGCCCCAATAAGGGGTAATTATATCTTAGTTGGGATCAAGTACAGGTACTGTTTTATTATTACAGAGAAAAGGGAATCATTTAACCATTAAATAAACCCAATAGGGCTGTTCTGCCCCAATAAGGGGTAATTATATCTTAGTTGGGATCAAGTACAGGTACTGTTTTATTATTACAGAGAAAAGGGAATCATTTAACCATTAAATAAACCCAATAGGGCTGTTCTGCCCCCAATAAGGGGTAATTATATCTTAGTTGGGATCAAGTACAGGTACTGTTTTATTATTACAGATAAAAGGGAATCATTTAACCATGAAATAAACCCAATAGGGCTGTTCTGCCCCAATAAGGGGTAATTATATCTTAGTTGGGATCAAGTACAGGTACTGTTTTATTATTACAGAGAAAAAGGAATCATTTAACCATTAAATAAACCCAATAGGGTTGTTCTGCCCCAATAAGGGGTAATTATATCTTAGTTGGGATCAAGTACAGGTACTGTTTTATTATTACAGAGAAAAAGGAATCATTTAACCATTAAATAAACCCAATAGGGCTGTTCTGCCCCAATAAGGGGTAATTATATCTTAGTTGGGATCAAGTACAGGTACTGTTTTATTATTACAGATAAAAGGGAATCATTTAACCATGAAATAAACCCAATAGGGCTGTTCTGCCCCAATAAGGGGTAATTATATCTTAGTTGGGATCAAGTACAGGTACTGTTTTATTATTACAGAGAAAAAGGAATCATTTAACCATTAAATAAACCCAATAGGGCTGTTCTGCCCCAATAAGGGGTAATTATATCTTAGTTGGGATCAAGTACAGGTACTGTTTTATTATTACAGAGAAAAGGGAATCATTTAACCATGAAATAAACCCAATAGGGCTGTTCTGCCCCAATAAGGGGTAATTATATCTTAGTTGGGATCAAGTACAGGTACTGTTTTATTATTACAGAGAAAAGGGAATCATTTAACCATTAAATAAACCCAATAGGGCTGTTCTGCCCCAATAAGGGGTAATTATATCTTAGTTGGGATCAAGTACAGGTACTGTTTTATTATTACAGAGAAAAGGGAATCATTTAACCATTAAATAAACCCAATAGGGCTGTTCTGCCCCCAATAAGGGGTAATTATATCTTAGTTGGGATCAAGTACAGGTACTGTTTTATTATTACAGAGAAAAGGGAATCATTTTACCATTAAATAAACCCAATAGGGCTGTTCTGCCCCAATAAGGGGTATCCATCTCCTGTAAGGTTTGGGAAGGACTTACTGCCCGCACTATTTATACTGGAGTTCAAGGACAAGTAAACCCAAAATATAATTTTTTGCCCCTGGGGGCTCTGTCTGAAACAATGTAACACAAGGAGCAGCCTGACAGACCTGACTCGCTGGGGGAGACCGACCTTTGCAACATTGATTAAAGAGTAACAAGCAGGAGTTCAGCCAATGCTGTTTCTATAGGAATTACATTTACACAAAACTTTTAAAGCACTGAAATTTGTAATAAATTCATCCAGTAAAGTTGCCTGGAATGATGTTTTCTAAGGCAAATTGGGGTTAATGTTCCCTTTACTCAGCGCTCGGCGCAGGAATGTGACTGTAACGCTAAACCCCCGGGTCAATCACATGGCAAATTGAACCCGAATAGAACCAGCTGATCCAGAAACGATCGAGTTATTGTCAGTTCATCGCTCTCCGCTGATACTTTCCCTCTTCCCTTCTGATCAACTGAGATCTGACTTATTCCTTAAATATTCCTTATGGGGGGCAACTCCAGCGGCTCCCCCCGAAATCTTGTGTTTAGTTTATATCCCCCCCCCCCAAATATTTCTGTCATCTGTAAAGTTTGTGCAGCAAAAACACGAGCAGCGCAGCCCCCCCCCAACTGTTTGGCCTTACTCCCCCCCATCCTCCCTCTTCTCCCCCCTTCTATATTTCCCCTCTCCCCCCATTTGTCTCTCTACTCCCCGAACCCCCTTTCCCTTCCCCTCTCTCCTTCTGTCTCTCATCCCCTCTCCTTTCCTTTTCTATTCCCCCCCCCCCAACTGTTTGGCCTTACTCCCCCCCATCCTCCCTCTTCTCCCCCTTCTATATTTCCCCTCTCCCCCCATTTGTCTCTCTACTCCCCGAACCCCCTTTCCCTTCCCCTCTCTCCTTCTGTCTCTCATCCCCTCTCCTTTCCTTTTCTATTCCCCCCCCAACTGTTTGGCCTTACTCCCCCCATCCTCCCTCTTCTCCCCCTTCTATATTTCCCCTCTCCCCCCATTTGTCTCTCCCCGAACCCCCTTTCCCTTCCCCTCTCTCCTTCTGTCTCTCATCCCCTCTCCTTTCCTTTTCTATTCCCCCCCCCCAACTGTTTGGCCTTACTCCCCCCCATCCTCGTTCTTCTCCCCCCTTCTATATTTCCCCTCTCCCCCCATTTGTCTCTCTACTCCCCGAACCCCCTTTCCCTTCCCCTCTCTCCTTCTGTCTCTCATCCCCTCTCCTTTCCTTTTCTATTCCCCCCCCCAACTGTTTGGCCTTACTCCCCCCCATCCTCCCTCTTCTCCCCCCTTCTATATTTCCCCTCTCCCCCATTTGTCTCTCTACTCCCCGAACCCCCTTTCCCTTCCCCTCTCTCCTTCTGTCTCTCATCCCCTCTCCTTTCCTTTTCTATTCCCCCCCCCCAACTGTTTGGCCTTACTCCCCCCCATCCTCCCTCTTCTCCCCCCTTCTATATTTCCCCTCTCCCCCCATTTGTCTCTCTACTCCCCGAACCCCCTTTCCCTTCCCCTCTCTCCTTCTGTCTCTCATCCCCTCTCCTTTCCTTTTCTATTCCCCCCCCCAACTGTTTGGCCTTACTCCCCCCCATCCTCCCTCTTCTCCCCCCTTCTATATTTCCCCTCTCCCCCCATTTGTCTCTCTACCCCCCGACCCCCCCCCCCCCCCGTCACCTTCTTCTCTCTTATTTTGAAAACAATACAGGAGGAAATACCTAGATGTTTGTCTATTAATGTATTTTTCCCGGGGCAAAAACCGATTGTGTTCATAGGTGTAAATTGTTCCAAAGTCCCAAAGCAGTAAATGTTACATATGAAGGGAAAGATGAGTATAAATAATACAGAACGGAATCTGGGAGGTGAGACGTCTAAGGAATCGCTGGTAACAACTCAGGTTAATGTGACGTATTATTGTATTAAAGAAGGTCACAGGGAGACACGTCTGTCAGTAGCAATAACATTAACATGGAAATATAAACCCAGTGAGAATGAGGAATGAATGGATATTGGGGAGTTGTATCAGGAGTCAGAACCAGCAGTGCAGGGAAGGGAAAGGGACAGACACAGTGACAGTTACACATAACTATAAACCCAGTGAGAATGAGGAATGAATGGATATTGGGGAGTTGTATCAGGAGTCAGAACCAGCAGTGCAGGGAAGGGAAAGGGACAGACACAGTGACAGTTACACATAACTATAAACCCAGTGAGAATGAGGAATGAATGGATATTGGGGAGTTGTATCAGGAGTCAGAACCAGCAGTGCAGGGAAGGGAAAGGGACAGACACAGTGACAGTTACACATAACTATAAACCCAGTGAGAATGAGGAATGAATGGATATTGGGGAGTTGTATCAGGAGTCAGAACCAGCAGTGCAGGGAAGGGAAAGGGACAGACACAGTGACAGTTACACATAACTATAAACCCAGTGAGAATGAGGAATGAATGGATATTGGGGAGTTGTATCAGGAGTCAGAACCAGCAGTGCAGGGAAGGGAAAGGGACAGACACAATGAATGGATATTGGAAAATATTTCTGGAGTCAAATCCCATTTAAATCTAAATAAAAGCAGAAAGTGCAGTAGTTCAGTCAGTCAGTCAGTCAGTCCCCCCCAGTGGGACGGGGCCCCCCCTACACTCACTGCTCTACATCTGCTTAAGTGAAAGACAAATGAGGGTCTCGCCCCCCCAGGGATGACACTGTGCGATTCTCCAGATGCTCCGCAACATGAACTCCCGGTTGCGACTGCGGAGCTGGAACAGGTGGGGTCGCAGCAGAGGGCACGTTAGTTCTCATCCCGGCGCCAAACACACGGAATTCATTATCCTCAATAAAAACAGAAGCCGGCAATAAAAATCTATCAGTGCGGCGGGAATCTCGCTGGCGGAGTCGCTCTCTTACTCGCAGCGCTCACATTCACTCACATTCACTCACACTCAGCGCTCACATTCACTCCCACTCAGCGCTCACATTCACTCCCACTCAGCGCTCACATTCACTCACATCCAGCACTTCCATTCACTCACATTCAGCGCTCACATTCACTCACACTCAGCACTCACATTCACTCACACTCAGCGCTCACATTCACTCACATTCAGCGCTCACATTCACTCACACTCTTCACTCACATTCACTCATACTTAGCGCTCACATTCACTCACATTCACTCACACTTAACGCTCACATTCACTCACACTCATCGCTCACATTCACTCACACTCATCGCTCCCATTCACTCACATTCAGTGCTCACATTCACTCACATTCAGCACTCACATTCACTCACATCCAGCACTCACATTCACTCACACTTAGCGCTCACATTCACTCTCACTCACACTCAGTGCTCACATTCACTCACACTCAGCGCTCACATTCACTCACACTCAGCGCTCACATTCAGACATTCATGTTATAGTTTTCTAATTATTTGCCTTCTTATCCCAACTCTTTGCAGCTTTCAAATGGGGGTCACTGACCCCGGCAGCCAAACCCTATTGCTCTGTGAGGCTCCAGTTTTATTGTTATGGTTACTTTTTATTCCTTATCTTTCTATTCAGCCCCTCCCCTATTCATATTCCTATGTCTCATTCAAACCCTTCTCCAGTTGCTAAGGTAATTTGGACCCTAGCAACCAGATAGCTGCTGAAACTCCAAACTGGAGAGCTGCTGAATAAAAACTGAAATAAGTGAAAAACTACAAATGATAAAAAAGACCAATTGCAAATTGTCTCAGAATATTACTCTCTACATCATACTAAATGTTAAACATAATTGCACCCCTGACTCTTAACCCTAAATCCTTATATGTTCCAGACTACAACTCCCAGCATCCCTTTACATAACAGAACACCCCCCAGACAGCAGTGCTGTAAAGGCAAATAAGACATAGATAACAGGGAACCGATCCTGCCTACAGGTACCAGTCTGTGGGGCTTCTCGGGGTATAACTCCTGCCTGTATTTCTAGAATTCCTGCCATAAAGCAAGACTGAGTTACTGTATTCTTCCCAGAAACACACAAAAAAAGAAACAGTCACGTGAGTACCGGGAAATACACTCCCCCGTGCACAGGAAGCAGAGACAGTCACATGGGTACCGGGAAATACACTCCCCCGTGCAAAGGAAGCAGAGACAGTCACATGGGTACCAGGAAATACACTCCCCCGTGCAAAGGAAGCAGAGACAGTCACATGGGTACCGGGAAATACACTCCCCCGTGCACAGGAAGCAGAGACAGTCACATGGGTACCGGGAAATACACTCCCCCGTGCAAAGGAAGCAGAGACAGTCACATGGGTACCAGGAAATACACTCCCCCGTGCAAAGGAAGCAGAGACAGTCACACGGGTACCGGGAAATACACTCCCCCGTGCAAAGGAAGCAGAGACAGTCACATGGGTACCAGGAAATACACTCCCCCGCACACAGGAAGCAGAGACAGTCACATGGGTACCAGGAAATACACTCCCCCGTGCAAAGGAAGCAGAGACAGTCACATGGGTACCAGGAAATACACTCCCCCGCACACAGGAAGCAGAGACAGTCACATGGGTACCAGGAAATACACTCCCCCGTGCAAAGGAAGCAGAGACAGTCACATGGGTACCAGGAAATACACTCCCCCGTGCAAAGGAAGCAGAGACAGTCACATGGGTACCGGGAAATACACTCCCCCGTGCAAAGGAAGCAGAGACAGTCACATGGGTACCAGGAAATACACTCCCCCGCACACAGGAAGCAGAGACAGTCACATGGGTACCAGGAAATACACTCCCCCGTGCAAAGGAAGCAGAGACAGTCACATGGGTACCAGGAAATACACTCCCCCGCACACAGGAAGCAGAGACAGTCACATGGGTACCGGGAAATACACTCCCCCGTGCAAAGGAAGCAGAGACAGTCACATGGGTACCAGGAAATACACTCCCCCGTGCAAAGGAAGCAGAGACAGTCACATGGGTACCAGGAAATACACTCCCCCGTGCAAAGGAAGCAGAGACAGTCACACAGGTACCGGGAAATACACTCCCCCGTGCAAAGGAAGCAGAGACAGTCACATGGGTACCAGGAAATACACTCCCCCGTGCAAAGGAAGCAGAGACAGTCACATGAGTACCGGGAAATACACTCCCCCCGTGCAAAGGAAGCAGAGACAGTCACATGGGTACCAGGAAATACACTCCCCCATGCACAGGAAGCAGAGACAGTCACATGGGTACCGGGAAATACACTCCCCCGAACACAGGAAGCAGAGACAGTCACATGGGTACCAGGAAATACACTCCCCCGCACACAGGAAGCAGAGACAGTCACATGGGTACCAGGAAATACACTCCCCCGAACACAGGAAGCAGAGACAGTCACATGGGTACCAGGAAATACACTCCCCCATGCAAAGGAAGCAGAGACAGTCACATGGGTACCAGGAAATACACTCCCCCGTGCAAAGGAAGCAGAGACAGTCACATGGGTACCAGGAAATACACTCCCCCGCACACAGGAAGCAGAGACAGTCACATGGGTACCAGGAAATACACTCCCCCGAACACAGGAAGCAGAGACAGTCACATGGGTACCGGGAAATACACTCCCCCATGCAAAGGAAGCAGAGACAGTCACATGGGTACCTGGAAATACACTCCCCCGTGCAAAGGAAGCAGAGACAGTCACATGGGTACCGGGAAATACACTCCCCCGCGCAAAGGAAGCAGAGACAGTCACATGGGTACCGGGAAATACACTCCCCCAGTGTAAAGGAAGTAGAGACACATGGGTACCAGGAAATACACTCCCCCGAACACAGGAAGCAGAGACAGTCACATGGGTACCAGGAAATACACTCCCCCGCACACAGGAAGCAGAGACAGTCACATGGGTACCAGGAAATACACTCCCCCGAACACAGGAAGCAGAGACAGTCACATGGGTACCAGGAAATACACTCCCCCGTGCAAAGGAAGCAGAGACAGTCACATGGGTACCTGGAAATACACTCCCCCGTGCAAAGGAAGCAGAGACAGTCACATGGGTACCGGGAAATACACTCCCCCAGTGTAAAGGAAGTAGAGGCACATGAGCAGCAGGAAATACACTCCCCCATAAAGGCACAAAACACTAATCTATCTGCCCAAATTCAGTACTTAAAGCCGGGGAGACATAACACACGGTATATAAATATCTGCCCCAATAGGGGGGCAATGCCATTCTGGCTGCACGGTGCCGCGTGATTGGCTAATTCATTAGTAACCATCTGAATGTGAAATCTCTGGCACCGGGGGGGGGGGGGGGTGTTCTGGCCCAATAAGAATGCCCCTTATCTGTTCTATGTTTAGACTAGAACATTCCTGTATTCGCCGCTTGAGAATTCCGCGGCATCTTCTCCGTGCAATTTAATAAATTGTTGCCTTGGCCCCCCGATGCCACACGACTTCTGGGGGGGACGCGCGGCCGCTGCCCACTCTGCCCTTTGCGGCAAAAATAAAAATAAAATAAAAAATCATATAAATTAGCAGCTTAAGAAGGTGAGAGTGGGGGCCGGGGCGGGAAAGAACATTTTCTGTATCGGCGGGGAGCGCGGAACCCGCCGCTCTAATGAAAATAGAAAAATATGTGGTTTGGAGCTGACATTTTAAGCAGAAAGTATAGGGTGAGCCGGCGCGCTGGACTCGGGGGCCAATCACGTATGTTTCCTATACTTTCCCAAAGGCCACGCTTTTCCGCCCGGCAACAAACTCCATTTCCCTATTTATTCACCAGAAAAGGTCCAAAAATGTGAAGTTAAAAAGCAATAAGTTATAGTCGGTTATAGAATGGCCAATTCTAAGCCACTTTTCAATTAGTCGTTATTATTTATAGTTTCTGAATTAATTGCTTTCTACTTCTGACCCTGCAGCTTTCAAATGGGGGTCACTGACCCCGGCAACCGAAACCTATTGCTCTGTGAGGCTCCAGTTTTATTGTTATTGTTACTTTTTATTCCTTATCTTTCTATTTCAGCCCCTCCCCTATTCATATTCCTGTCTCTCATTTAATCCCCTCCCTGGTTGCTAAGGTCATTTGGTTCCTAGCAACCAGATAGCTGCTGAACAATTATTGAAATAACTGAAATAAAAAAATACAAACTAAAATTGAAGACCAATGACAAAGTGTCTCACAATAGAACTCTCTATATCATACTAAATTATTGCCCCATGCCATGTCCCACTGCCCCAATAATGCCCATTAGAGATCTGGAATCCACCAAGAGCACCCCTGGGAAGCTTTTAAGCTCAGGATAAACGATTTCCCAGGGCGTTATATTGAGTAAACCTGCTGGTACGGTAGCCTGGATGGTCCAAATTTCCCTACCAGTCTGATCACTATCTGACCAACCCCAAGCCTGGGCCCATACATGGATAATACTTAGCCAAGAGAAACCATCATGTGACTGTATATGGGCAGGGCCAGGCCATTCGACCAGGGTACCCGAAAAAATCCTGGGGGGCCCCAGTCCTAGTGGGCCCTGCTGATCCCAGCTCATACATTGCATGACCCAATCCCCATGGGAAAATTTGTTCACGCCCTCTAGTGACATCAGAAACTGGGCAATAATAAATAATAGATGGCAGAATGGCAGGTCTGGGTAGGGCAGGGGGTGGAGTCTAGGCGGGATACACCCATAACTTTGAGCTTCACATGTGGGCGCCAGGTACCCATGTCCAACACCCTGGTCTATGGTTATTTTGACTGCATATCTACAATCCTTGCCAGAAAGCAAGGCACAACTGCTGGGATTTTGCTACACAGGAAGCAGAAGGTCCAATGAAAAACATTCCCCATCTCACATAACCACAGCGATTTGATAATACCCTTGACAAGACAGGGCCACAGTGCAGTGTTACATGTGTTTAGGCCAAAGGCCAGAATAAGTGGCTCTTAGGGGGCGGAGCTGCAATTTCTCTAACTTCTGTTATTCGCTGAGACACCACCCACCCGCAGGGGCACAGGAAGTTTGTCAGACCAACAGTGATCTGATAGGACAACGCTGCTGCGTGTCAGCATGATATAAATACAGGTTAATAACAATTATAAGAGGGTCTGTCGGAACTAGCCACGCCCCCGAGGAGCCGTACAGACATTAAAGTTGTTTGAAATGCTTATGCTATGAGTTAGGACCATCAAAAGACTGTTAACCAGGTGTCTTAGTAACCCGGCCCCTTTCCTACCCATTGGTCACATGTCTAAGCTTAGCCACTGGCTGCACCACGCATTTCGGGCCCCATTACAAATACAGAATCACCTCATTTACATAAGTTCACGAAACCTTTAACCCCCGACACCACCCAAACGGAGTCCTTCCGGCCCCGCGCCCATTCCCCGGAGACGCTGCCCTTTCCCGACTGGGCGACATTTCGCTCCACCAATTACGGATCCCTTTAATGTCTCCCATCAACGTCTCATTTACATTGTTTTTTTGAAAAAAAAAAAAAAAATAGGAATAATTGACTTTTAAAAACCGGAAAAGCATCTGTAATTGTGGCGTCGGGAACAATACCGGATCTGTTTGAAGGCGGAATTAAAATTAATGAGCTTCATAAACAACACCCCCCCCCCCCCTTTATATTTTAAATAAAAAGTAACTTTTTTTTTTCCCCCCATTAAAGAGCAGCTCGTTATTCCGGGACAAGTGTAGCGACTTCAATCGCTGCGTATGTGCATGCTAATGAACTGGCAGGAATAAAACGCTCGCTCGTCGAGGAACGAACCCGCGGAACCCCCCCCCCGTGCTGCCTTTAATCAAAGAAACACCTTTTCAGTGGTCGCCTAATAGCGCCTCAAATGAAGCACAAAAAGCACATGATAGGGGCGCCTTTAAGACGTTATCCCCCCCCATTGCACATTCTTAAGCCCCCCCTCGGCTGCTGTCAGCCCCCCCTTTGCAAAGACTTTCAACTTCTATCAGGCACAAAGCGCCGAGTACAAAGTCGGTGTCATAATAATTTCATTGCGTGGCCCCTGATCAAACCCGGAGGCGCGGGGCGGCCGGCGAGGGAGTCGGTCCAGTGACCCCTACGTTTGGCCGTTGGAGCGGCTCATTGGCTGGGGGGGGGGCTGCAAACAGAGAGTGGCAGGTGTGTCTGCGATGAGGGGGGGCATTCCATTCACCATTGACACCCTCATAATGATTCCTATTCTTGGGCTGTATAAGAGGCACAGACGTCGGAAGAGGCGGCTGCCCATTCAGCGGGACACAAACGCCCCATTCTGCCGGCACGGATCGGCCGAGGGGCTCAAAGCCGACTATTATTCTGCCCGCGGGTAATTTAGGAACAGCACCTGCACCCTGACTGTATAAAAGGGGGGGACCCGTGTTTCTATAGAGTAATCTGCGTTGGCTCCCAGGCAGCAGTGCTACTGTATGAGCTGTACCAGCAGGGAGTAGGGGTGCACCAAATCCGCTATTCAGGGAACCCCCGAATACTTCATAAAAGATTTGGCCGAATACGGAACCCAGGGCCGCCGTCAAGAGGGACGGTTGTGGTACGAGGTGCCACCAATCGAATTACCGGCTGGCCACCAATGGCAGGGCCCGTAATTCATTAAAGGGGGCCTGAGCAAAAAAAAACTCAATCACTGGTGGTCAGCGGGTAATTTAATTGGTTGCGCCTCATGTGTAGGTGTGACGTCAGTACACACGGGATGAAAACTTATAAATGTGGGGATGCAGCGGGGTATATAGCAAGAGGTTGCAGCCGGAGGACGGAGGGGGAGCCGCAGGAAGCAGAATGGCGCTGGGGGGGGAGCTGGAGGATGTGGGGGAAGATGGAGGATGCTGAGAGGAGCTGGAGGATGCTGGGGGAGAGCTGGAGGATGCTGGGGGGGAGATGGAGGATGCTGGGGGGGAGATGGAGGATGCTGGGGGGAGCTGGAGGATGCTGAGGGGGGAGCTGGAGGATGATGGGGGGGAGCTGGAGGATGCTGGGGGGAGCTGGAGGATGTGGGGGGGAGCTGGAGGATGCTGAGGGGGAGCTGGAGGATGCTGAGGGGGAGCTGGAGGATGCTGAGGGGAGCTGGAGGATGATGGGGGGGAGCTGGAGGATGCTGGGGGGGAGCTGGAGGATGCTGGGGGGGAGCTGGAAGATGCTGAGGGGGGCTGGAGGATGCTGGGGGGAGCTGCAGGAAGTAGCAGGGAGTGGGCCACAGTATGAAGACACTTGGGGTGGACAAGCAATGTTTTAGGGGGTACCTGCCCTGACACCAATGCAAAACATAATAGCTTAGGGGGGCCCTGGCTACCAAAGTCTGTGTGCCTTTTGTACTGATGTAAGGGGCCATTGGGGGGCAGGGTGTGGGAGGAGGGGGAGCCCAGAAAATGTAGTTGTGGGGGGCCCGTGATTTCTGATGGCCGCCCTGACCGAACCGAATCCAAATCCCAATTTGCATATGCAGATTAGGCTACAGACGGTTCGGATTCGGTTCGGCCAGGACCATGGGATTCGGCTCAATGTGAATCCTGCTGAGAACGGCTGAATCCTGGATTGGTGCATCCCTAGCAGGAAGCAATATGGCAGCTCCCGCCCCAATGTACTTCTATGCACACAAACTGGATGAAGGGAAAAACATGAAATAATAAGAGATCTGTATATTTCTGCTGAACGTTTCCAAGAATGACGGGGCGGCCGTGTCCCCTCGGCACATTAGGCCGGAGCTGAATTTATGGCCGTTTGAGGGAAAGCGGATATAACAGGGCCAGGAAATTCTCTATTGTTCCAAGGAGGGGCAATAATTCATGGAGTAAGAGCGGCACCGGGCACTTTAATGCCCTCTCAGCGCTGTTTTGCCTTCCTCGTCATTTGCTTACAATGTCCTTTTGGCCGATGATGGAGTGCGGGGGCCGGGGGTAGCGGCCATTTGTTCCGAGGGAAGAGGAAATTAAAAACGATAAAGGGAATGGCGTTTAACCAACGCGGGGCATCGGCGCGGAGTCCTCATCTCCCTCTCCGACCTGTGTCGCCCATTAACTCTCATCATTTATATTTCATCCTATTCTTAAAAATTTCAGTAGACAGCGATGCCGGTAACCTACAAGTGCCCTGCCACAAACGCTTTGATGCGGAACGCCGTGCAACAGAGCTCGCGCTTAATGGGACATGAAACCGGAGCCGCGCCGATCACTTGATACAGACGGGGAAGAGCGGGGTAACTGGCAGCACCCTAAGGTGCCAAATCTGCCGTCTCCATGGGTGCAGGGACACTCTCACACCAACAGAGACGCCTTACAGACCCCTAGAGACTTTACAGACCCCTAGAGACATTACAGACCCCTAGAGACATTACAGACCCCTAGACACATTACAGACCCCTAGATGCTTTACAGACCCCTAGACACATTACAGACCCCTAGAGACTTTACAGACCCCTAGACACATTACAGACCCCTAGATGCTTTACAGACCCCTAGAGACATTACAGACCCCTAGAGACTTTACAGACCCCTAGAGACATTACAGACCCCTAGACACATTACAGACCCCTAGAGACATTACAGACCCCTAGAGATTTACAGACCCCTAGAGACTTTACAGACCCCTAGAGACTTTACAGACCCCTAGACACATTACAGACCCCTAGAGACTTTACAGACCCCTAGAGACTTTACAGACCCCTAGAGACTTTACAGACCCCTAGAGACATTACAGACCCCTAGAGACATTACAGACCCCTAGAGACATTACAGACCCCTAGAGACTTTACAGACCCCTAGAGACATTACAGACCCCTACAGACTTTACAGACCCCTAGAGACATTACAGACCCCTAGAGACATTACGGACCCCTAGAGACATTACAGACCCCTAGATGCTTTACAGACCCCTAGAGACTTTACAGACCCCTGGATGCTTTATAGCCCCCTAGAGACTTTACAGACTCCTGAAGACTTTACAGACCCCTAGAGACTTTATAGCCTCCAATAGATTTTATAGACCCCCTAGAGAATGTATAGCCCCCTAGAAATTTTATAGCCCCCTAGAGACTTTATAGATCCCCAAGAGACTTTATAGACCCCCTAGAGACTTTATAGACCCCCTAGAAACTTTATAGACATCCTAGAGACTTTATGGACCCCCTAGAGACTTTATAGCCTCCTAGAGAATTTATAGATCCCCAAGAGACTTTATAGACATCCTAGAGACTTTATAGATCCCCAAGAGACTTTATAGACATCCTAGAGACTTTATAGACCCCCTAGAGACTTTATTGACCCCCTAGAGACTTTATAGACATCCTAGAGACTTTATAGACCCCCTAGAGACTTTATAGACCCCCTAGAGACTTTATAGACCAGCAGAGCACAGTGTAAAACCCAATATTCACAGGGTCACATTTGCAATATGCTAGCCACTGGCAGGTTACGGGGGTAAGAGGGGGGTCAGAGTCTTAGTACCAACATCAATATTATTAGGTGAACTCTGATATGTTGTTCTGCAAACTCTTGTACCTTTATAGCATGGTGAGTGCCAATATGTAGATCTTTGACACTGAAATGATGGGAGACCTCAAACATCATTGCCCCGGGCCCCACACACAAAGGGCCACATACACAGCAGCTGTGGGCAGGAAGGTAGTTGTAGTAACTGAGCTACATGAGACACTAACCAAGATGGAGACAGTAGGGAAAGATGGAGACAGTAGGGCAAGATGGAGACAGTAGGGCAAGATGGAGACAGTAGGGCAAGATGGGGACAGTAGGACAAGATGAGGACAGTAGGGCAAGATGGAGACAGTAGGGCAAGATGGAGACAGTAGGGCAAGATGGAGACAGTAGGGCAAGATGGAGACAGTAGGACAAGATGGAGACAGTAGGGCAAGATGGAGACAGTAGGGCAAGATGGAGACAGTAGGGCAAGATGGGGACAGTAGGGCAAGATAGAGACAGTAGGGCAAGATGGGGACAGTAGGGCAAGATGGAGACAGTAGGGCAAGATGGAGACAGTAAGACAAGATGGAGACAGTAAGACAAGATGGGGACAGTAGGGCAAGATGGAGACAGTACGACAAGATGGAGACAGTAAGACAAGATGGAGACAGTAAGACAAGATGGGGACAGTAGGGCAAGATGGAGATAGTAGGGCAAGATGGAGACAGTAGGGCAAGATGGAGACAGTAGGGCAAGATGGAGACAGTAGGGCAAGATGGAGACAGTAGGGCAAGATGGGGACAGTAGGGCAAGATGGGGACAGTAGGGCAAGATGGAGACAGTAGGGCAAGATGGAGACAGTAGGACAAGATGGAGACAGTAGGACAAGATGGAGACAGTAGGACAAGATGGAGACAGTAAGACAAGATGGAGACAGTAAGACAAGATGGGGACAGTAGGGCAAGATGGAGACAGTAGGGCAAGATGGGGACAGTAGGGCAAGATGGAGACAGTAGGGCAAGATGGGGACAGTAGGGCAAGATGGGGACAGTAGGGCAAGATGGAGACAGTAGGACAAGATGGAGACAGTAGGACAAGATGGAGACAGTAGGGCAAGATGGAGACAGTAGGGCAAGATGGAGACAGTAGGGCAAGATGGAGACAGTAGGGCAAGATGGAGACAGTTGGCCAAGTGAACAAATGGAAATATTACATAAAGGAACGAATGTGATAGGAAGGAATCTCTATCTGCCTTCAGTTTCATTCAAAGCTGCCATTTTGTTTTAGCAATAAACAGTAGAAGCGGAACAAAACTAACCAGCTAACATACATGGCAGCTCCTACCTATGTGTATAAATACAAATATACAGAGAGGGAACGTGTAGGGTGCAAGCCTCGTAATGAACAATCTTTAGGGCACAATAAAGGGAAAGGAAAGATAAAACAGCAACAACCAGGTTTACCCCAATCAGCATGTTAATTACCCCGGACTCCCCCAATGCACTGAACCCCCCCCCCCCGTATATTCCATAGGCTCCTGTTCTGTTACCTGTTTGATAAATGAAAGTGCGAGGCCGGAGATGAATGTGATCAATAGAGAGTAAATATTCATATTTCTGCCCGGGCGCCGGAGCCCATTGATTGGCCCCATTGCCTCTCTATGAGTCCGTTTGTACTTCCCGTGTGTTCCGCCTGCTCATTCTCTCGTCCCGGGAATCAAATCAAAGTCTCATTGACCCGACCCAAGTGGGGAAAGTATCAAATGAGCCGGCGCTCCCCGGTGCCGCACCCTGCTCAGCGCTCGCCTGCGCTCAGTCCCTGACAAACCCCAATGCAAATCAAACTGCTCTGATCCAACATGTAAAAACTGGAACCGTAAATTCCATGCAGGGAAAAAACATTATATTCACCATTAGCAGCAATGTGTATGGGATCAGATTCCCCCCTCAGGGGCAAAGCTATTATGTAGTAACATTAATTGCCCCATCTTATCAGCTAATGCACACGTACGAGCTCCACTAGGGCCAATACAATTATATGTGGTACTGCCCTTGTGTACCCCCATACTGTACTGTCTATGGGGATCATTATGGCACCTCCTACCCATATGTATAAATACAAATATACAGAGAGGGAATGTTCTGGGCACACAATAAGCTGTACCCCCATACTGTACTGTCTAAGGGAAACACTATGGCACCCCCTACCCATATGTATAAATACAAATATACAGAGAAGGAATGTTCTGGGTACACAATAAGCTGTACCCCCATACTGTACTGTCTAAGGGAAACACTATGGCACCCCCTACCCATATGTATAAATACAAATATACAGAGAAGGAATGTTCTGGGTACACAATAAGCTGTACCCCATACTGTACTGTCTAAGGGAAACACTATGGCACCTCCTACCCATATGTATAAATACAAATATACAGAGAAGGAATGTTCTGGGCACACAATAAGCTGTACCCCCATACTGTACTGTCTAAGGGAAACACTATGGCACCCCCTACCCATATGTATAAATACAAATATACAGAGAAGGAATGTTCTGGGCACACAATAAGCTGTACCCCCATACTGTACTGTCTAAGGGAAACACTATGGCACCCCCTACCCATATGTATAAATACAAATATACAGAGAAGGAATGTTCTGGGCACACAATAAGCTGTACCCCCATACTGTACTGTCTAAGGGAAACACTATGGCACCCCCTACCCATATGTATAAATACAAATATACAGAAGAAGGAATGTTCTGGGCACACAATAAGCTGTACCCCCATACTGTACTGTCTAAGGGAAACACTATGGCACCCCCTACCCATATGTATTAAATACAAATATACAGAGAAGGAATGTTCTGGGCACACAAATAAGCTGTACCCCCATACTGTACTGTCTAAGGGAAACACTATGGCACCCCCTACCCATATGTATAAATACAAATATACAGAGAAGAATGTTCTGGGCACACAATAAGCTGTACCCCCATACTGTACTGTCTAAGGGAAACACTATGGCCCCCTACCCATTAAACAAATACAGAGAAGGAATGTTCGGGCACACAATAAGCTGTACCCCCATACTGTACTGTCTAAGGGAAACACTATGGCACCCCCTACCCATATGTATAAATACAAAATATACAGAGAAGGAATGTTCTGGGCACACAATAAGCTGTACCCCCATACTGTACTTGTCTAAGGGAAACACTATGGCACCCCTACCCATATGTATAAATACAAATATACAGAGAAGGAATGTTCTGGGTACACAATAAGCTGTACCCCCATACTGTACTGTCTAGGGAAACACTATGGCACCCCCTACCCATATGTATAAATACAAATATACAGAGAAGGAATGTTCTGGGCACACAATAAGCTGTACCCCCATACTGTACTGTCTAAGGGAAACACTATGGCACCCCCTACCCATATGTATAAATACAAATATACAGAGAAGGAATGTTCTGGGCACACAATAAGCTGTACCCCCATACTGTACTGTCTAAGGGAAACACTATGGCACCCCCTACCCATATGTATAAATACAAATATACAGAGAAGGGAATGTTCTGGGCACACAATAAGCTGTACCCCCATACTGTACTGTCTAAGGGAAACACTATGGCACCCCTACCCATATGTATAAATACAAATATACAGAGAAGGAATGTTCTGGGCACACAATAAGCTGTACCCCCATACTGTACTGTCTAAGGAAACACTATGGCACCCCTACCCATATGTATAAATACAAATATACAGAGAAGGAATGTTCTGGGCACACAATAAGCTGTACCCCCATACTGTACTGTCTAAGGGAAACACTATGGCACCCCCTACCCATATGTATAAATACAAATATACAGAGAAGGAATGTTCTGGGCACACAATAAGCTGTACCCCCATACTGTACTGTCTAAGGGAAACACTATGGCACCCCCTACCCATATGTATAAATACAAATATACAGAGAAGGAATGTTCTGGGCACACAATAAGCTGTACCCCCATACTGTACTGTCTAAGGGAAACACTATGGCACCCCCTACCCATATGTATAAATACAAATATACAGAGAGGGAATGTTCTGGGCACACAATAAGCTGTACCCCCATACTGTACTGTCTAAGGGAAACACTATGGCAACCCCCTACCCATATGTATAAATACAAATATACGAATGTTCTGGGCACACAATAAGCTGTACCCCCATACTGTACTGTCTAAGGGAAACACTATGGCACCCCCTACCCATATGTATAAATACAAATATACAGAGAGGGAATGTTCTGGGCACACAATAAGCTGTACCCCCCATACTGTACTGTCTAAGGGAAACAATATGGCACCTCCTACCCATATGTATAAATACAAATATACAGAGAAGGAATGTTCTGGGCACACAAATAAGCTGTACCCCCATACTGTAACTGTCTAAGGGAAACACTATGGCACCCCCTACCCATATGTATAAATACAAATATACAGAGAAGGAATGTTCTGGGCACACAATAAGCTGCACCCCCATACTGTACTGTCTAAGGGAAACACTATGGCACCCCCTACCCATATGTATAAATACAAATATACAGAGAAGGAATGTTCTGGGTACACAATAAGCTGTACCCCCATACTGTACTGTCTAAGGGAATCACTATGGCACCTCCTACCTCCTAGATCCACAAGCCTCTGTGCTACTAGGGTGATACCCCAGGTGTAAGTAAATGTTTCCCCATCTAATGACTCTCGCTAACAATCCAGCAGCCTCTATGGGAAATATCCCAGAGGAACCCAGCACATTATTATTGGAGATGTCGTTATGATTTTGTTTTGGATTGTGCATCATTACTGAGTCTGTGTGAAGGACATCAAAAGAAAAGCTCCGCTCCCCAAACATATATCTTGCTTAATAAATCAGAAATAATTGGAATAATCTTGGATGTGATGTTTGCGCACACGTAGCGGAGCCGTATACTCGTAATATACACCAGCCCCGGGCACAGCCGGGAGAATACACAGGAACGTTACTGAACATTTCACTTATAAAGAAAGTTTAATTATTGGGATCATTCATTACAATGCAGAAACCCAGACTTTGCATTTTATTCTGCCCCATAATGCTCCCTTGTACTGCACTCTAAGCACATACTGGTTAGAATCTCAGCCATAAAGCAGGGCAGGACTGCTGCTTACAATGGGGGGATCAGATAGGATCTGTGCCACTGTGACAGAATGCTCTGTTATACAGATAGCTAGAATCTCAGCCATAAAGCAGGGCAGGACTGCTGCTTACAATGGGGGGGATCAGATAGGATCTGTGCCACTGTGACAGAATGCTCTGTTATACAGATAGCTAGAATCTCAGCCATAAAGCAGGGCAGGACTGCTGCTTACAATGGGGGGATCAGATAGGATCTGTGCCACTGTGACAGAATGCTCTGTTATACAGATAGCTAGAATCTCAGCCATAAAGCAGGGCAGGACTGCTGCTTACAATGGGGGGATCAGATAGGATCTGTGCCACTGTGACAGAATGCTCTGTTATACAGATAGCTAGACTCTCAGCCATAAAGCAGGGCAGGACTGCTGCTTACAATGGGGGGATCAGATAGGATCTGTGCCACTGTGACAGAATGCTCTGTTATACAGATAGCTAGAATCTCAGCCATAAAGCAGGGCAGGACTGCTGCTTACAATGGGGGGATCAGATAGGATCTGTGCCACTGTGACAGAATGCTCTGTTATACAGACAGCTAGAATCTCAGCCATAAAGCAGGGCAGGACTGCTGCTTACAATGGGGGGGGATCAGATAGGATCTGTGCCACTGTGACAGAATGCTCTGTTATACAGACAGCTAGAATCTCAGCCATAAAGCAGGGCAGGACTGCTGCTTACAATGGGAGGGGATCAGATAGGATCTGTGCCACTGTGACAGAATGCTCTGTTATACAGATAGCTAGAATCTCAGCCATAAAGCAGGGCAGGACTGCTGCTTACAATGGGAGGGGATCAGATAGGATCTGTGCCACTGTGACAGAATGCTCTGTTATACAGATAGCTAGAATCTCAGCCATAAAGCAGGGCAGGACTGCTGCTTACAATGGGGGGATCAGATAGGATCTGTGCCACTGTGACAGAATGCTCTGTTATACAGATAGCTAGAATCTCAGCCATAAAGCAGGGCAGGACTGCTGCTTACAATGGGGGGATCAGATAGGATCTGTGCCACTGTGACAGAATGCTCTGTTATACAGATAGCTAGAATCTCAGCCATAAAGCAGGGCAGGACTGCTGCTTACAATGGGGGGGATCAGATAGGATCTGTGCCACTGTGACAGAATGCTCTGTTATACAGATAGCTAGAATCCCAGCCATAAAGCAGGGCAGGACTGCTGCTTACAATGGGGGGATCAGATAGGATCTGTGCCACTGTGACAGAATGCTCTGTTATACAGATAGCTAGAATCTCAGCCATAAAGCAGGGCAGGACTGCTGCTTACAATGGGGGGATCAGATAGGATCTGTGCCACTGTGACAGAATGCTCTGTTATACAGATAGCTAGAATCTCAGCCATAAAGCAGGGCAGGACTGCTGCAGTTGGAGAGAGGTGAATGAGAGAAGACTAATAGCCAGGCACAGACTCATTAGGGCTGAGGAATGAGTAGTTTTCCCTATGGAGCCATTAGGGCCTCACAGCGACACAGAGACGGCCCAGTGTGTAAGTACCAGTATTAGTAGATACTGGGCCGGCGGTTACAGTGGAGGAGGTGAATCCTGGTGCCGTTTGCTGCGCGGAGTTGAGAACATTCCACATGAAACTGTTCCAGCTCGGCCCAAACCCCTGCATTTTAATTACCCAGCAGCCTCCAAGATTCCCCCTTTGATATGGAAATGTCTCTCATCTTCCCATCCACAAATCTTTATCCGAATCATGAAAAATAAAGCAGAATTCTGTCTGATTATCTGACCCGGGTACTTAGAACTTGTGTTTCTTCTTCGCTATTTCCCATTACTGAGCGCCGAGTCGCAATAAAAAGAATGGGTAATACAGGGGGGGGGGGTATTTGGGGGGGGCGGGGGGAGGTTTGTGTGGTTGGGAATTACGGCCGTATGGTATTTAAATATGCAGAAGGTTCTATAAAGGGACGTGTTCCCCTTTAAGTGTAGTCTCTCTGCCGCTCTTGTTGAACTACAATAACTATCGAGAGATCATAGGCAGGAAACCTTCACTTTATATAGCATGTGGGGGTGCCCCTCCGTATAGGGGCCAGTATGTGCGGGATAAATGCCCAGGGGCCAGTATGTGCCGGGATAAATGCCCAGGGGCCAGTATGTGCCGGGATAAATGCCCAGGGGCAAGTATGTGCCGGGATAAATGCCCAGGGGCCAGTATGTGCCGGGATAAATGCCCAGGGGCCAGTATGTGCGGGATAAATGCCCAGGTGCCAGTATGTGCCGGGATAAATGCCAAGGTGCCAGTATGTGCCGGGATAAATGCCCAGGGGCCAGTACGTGCCAGGATAAATGCCCAGGGGCCAGTATGTGCGGGATAAATGCCCAGGGGCCAGTATGTGCGGGATAAATGCCCAGGGGCCAGTATGTGCCGGGATAAATGCCCAGGGGCCAGTATGTGCCGGGATAAATGCCCAGGGGCCAGTATGTGCGGGATAAATGCCCAGGGGCCAGTATGTGCCAGGATAAATGCCCAGGGGCCAGTATGTCCCGGGATAAATGCCCAGGGGCCAGTATGTGCAGGATAAATGCCCAGGGGCCAGTATGTGCCGGGATAAATGCCCAGGGGCCAGTATGTGCCGGGATAAATGCCCAGGGGCCAGTATGTGCGGGATAAATGCCCAGGTGCCAGTATGTGCCGGGATAAATGCCCAGGGGCCAGTATGTCCCGGGATAAATGCCCAGGGGCCAGTATGTGCAGGATAAATGCCCAGGGGCCAGTACGTGCCGGGATAAATGCCCAGGGGCCAGTACGTGCCGGGATAAATGCCCAGGGGCCAGTATGTGCCGGGATAAATGCCATGGGGCCAGTATGTGCTGGGATAAATGCCCAGGGCTAAGGGGTGTGTGGCTGGCAGTGGGCATGGTGGTGGCTAAGGGGTGAGTGGCTGGCAGGGGGCACGGTGGTGGCTAAGGGGTGAGTGGCTGGCAGGGGGCACGGTGGTGGCTAAGGGGTGAGTGGCTGGCAGGGGGCACGGTGGCGGCTAAGGGGTGAGTGGCTGGCAGTGGGCATGGTGGCGGCTATGGGGTGTGTGGCTGGCAGGGGGCATGGTGGCGGCTAAAGGGTGAGTGGCTGGCAGTGGGCATGGTGGTGGCTAAGGGGTGAGTGGCTGGCAGGGGGCACGGTGGTGGCTAAGGGGTGAGTGGCTGGCAGGGGCGCGGTGGTGGCTAAGGGGTGAGTGGCTGGCAGGGGGCACGGTGGTGGCTAAGGGGTGAGTGGCTGGCAGGGGGCGCAGTGGTGAGTAAGGGGTGAGTGGCTGGCAGGGGGCACGGTGGTGGCTAAGGGGTGAGTGGCTGGCAGGGGGCGCAGTGGTGGCTAAGGGGTGAGTGGCTGGCAGGGGCATGGTAGCGGCTAAGGGGTGAGTGGCTGGCAGGGGGCACGGTGGCGGCTAAGGGGTGAGTGGCTGGCAGGGGGCACGGTGGCGGCTAAGGGGTGAGTGGCTGGCAGGGGCACAGTGGTGGCTAAGGGGTGAGTGGCTGGCAGGGGGCACGGTGGCAGCTAAGGGGTGAGTGGCTGGCAGGGGGCACGGTGGCAGCTAAGGGGTGAGTGGCTGGCAGGGGGCACGGTGGCGGCTAAGAGGGGTGAGTGGCTGGCAGGGGGCGCGGTGGCGGCTAAGGGGTGAGTGGCTGGCAGGGGCATGGTGGTGGCTAAGGGGTGAGTGGCTGGCAGGGGGCACGGCGGCAGCTAAGGGGTGAGTGGCTGGCAGGGGGCACGGCGGCAGCTAAGGGGTGAGTGGCTGGCAGGGGGCACGGCGGCAGCTAAGGGGTGAGTGGCTGGCAGGGGGCACGGTGGCAGCTAAGGGGTGAGTGGCTGGCAGGGGGCACAGTGGTGGCTAAGGGGTGAGTGGCTGGCAGGGGGCACAGTGGTGGCTAAGGGGTGAGTGGCTGGCAGGGGGCGCGGTGGTGGCTAAGGGGTGAGTGGCTGGCAGGGGGCGCGGTGGCAGCTAAGGGGTGAGTGGCTGGCAGGGGGCATGGTGGCGGCTAAGGGGTGAGTGGCTGGCAGGGGGCACGGTGGTGGCTAAGGGGTGAGTGGCTGGCAGGGGGCGCGGTGGCAGCTAAGGGGTGAGTGGCTGGCAGGGGCACAGTGGCGGCTAAGGGGCAGTATTTCGTGGGTATAACTGGATTGTTGACCCGATGTTATTGAATAGAAGAATTGCTGAAGAATCCGCACACGCCCTGATTCCCTCGCTGCTACGGACCATCTGCAAATACTTTCCCTGCAACTTATCTGTTTGTTATCAGCGCCGGTACCTGTCTGTGCCTGATATGGGCCGCACAAAGCCCCGCGCCTGCTGACAGCGTGTTTCACTTCAAACCCAGCAGGAGAAATATTGGGATTTTATTATTCAGGAGCCTCGGACTCCTCTCCGGCGCACTGGGTGCCCTGTTGCTAAACATCTGAGTAACGAGGCCCAATCAGCTCGGCAGGCTTTATTGATAATGAGAAACAGGCAGAAAATCAGGAGCACATTCCCTGCTGGTTCCAGGGCCGGGCTGGTACTGCGCTCACTAACAGCCATTCCCAGATTAAAGACTATCAGCTCTTGGGCCCCCAGAGCTTCCCGGCACGTTACATACACCTTGTGTAGCATGGGGCCTGACTGTCAGCTCTTGGGCCCACATAGCTTCCCGTCACATTATATACACCTTGTGTAGCATGGGGCCTGACTGTCAGCTCTTGGGCCCCCATAGCTTCCCATCACATTATATACACCTTGTGTAGCATGGGGCCTGACTGTCAGCTCTTGGGCCCCCATAGCTTCCCATCACATTATATACACCTTGTGTAGCATAGTGCCTGACTGTCAGATCTTGGGCCCCCATAGCTTCCCATCACATTACATACACCTTGTGTAGCATGGGGCCTGACTGTCAGCTCTTGGGCCCCCATAGCTTCCCATCACATTATATACACCTTGTGTAGCATGGGGCCTGACTGTAAGCTCTTGGGCCCCCATAGCTTCCCATCACATTATATACATCTTGTGTAGCATGGGGCCTGACTGTAAGCTCTTGGGCCCTCATAGCTTCCCGGCACGTTACATACAACTTGTGTAGCATGGGGCCTGACTGTCAGCTCTTGGGCCCACATAGCTTCCCGGCATATTATATACACCTTGTGAAGCATGAGGCATGATTGTAAGCTCTTGGGCCCACACAGCATTATATACACCTTGTGTAGCATGGGGCCTAATTGTGAGCTCTTGGGCCCACACAGCTTCCCGGCACGTTAGATACACCTTGTGTAGTATGGGGCTTGACTGTCAGCTCTTGGGGCCCCATAGCTTCCCCTCATATTATATACACATTGTGTAGCATAGTGCCTGACTGTCAGATCTTGGGCCCCCATACAGCACGTTACATACACCTTGAGTAGCATGGGCGTGACTGTAAGCTCTTGGGCCCCCATAGCTTCCTATCACATTACATACACCTTGTGTAGCATAGTGCCTGACTGTCAGCTCTTGGGCCCACATAGATTCCTGTCATATTATATACACCTTGTGTAGCATAGTGCCTGACTGTCAGCTCTTGGGCCCACAAAGCTTCATCTCACCCCCATCTCACCTGCTCTGTATAGCAGTACTGAGTATCTCTCCCCTCTCTGTATAGCAGTACTGACAGTAAGTAGCCATTGCAGTTACACAATTGCCCCGGGGGCTCGGGGTCCCATCCCTAGTGCCGGCAGCTGTTTGCGGAGCGTCTGTAGCGCAATCCCCTCGCTGCCGACGCACGGGACTTATTAGCGGGAGGATTAGAAAGAGACACGGCCTGTCACTTAATGACTGCTTACAGCACAATGAGACAGTCCCCGGGGAAGTGAGTGTTACATTGTGCCGAGAGACAGATCTAATAGGATTGAATTGGTACAATGCGGCGCGTGTGTAGGTCAGGGCCGCACCAACCCGACTTCACACGAGCTCCTCGCTTGACTGACGGATTGTGAGCGAGTGGAATCGCCCGGCGCGCCGACAGGCAAAACTCCTCGTGTTCCATAGGAGACACAGAACAGTTTACTGCCTGTGAATAATTCATATATTTTGTTGTTGGGGAAAAACATTTTGACAGCTCCAGTCAATTCCTGTTTAGCGGCAGAACAAAAGAGCAGTTTTGATGCCTTTTGTTACTTTGGTTCGGAGTCTCGCCGCGCGAATTACCGGCGTTTATTTGTATAAAGCAGCAACTGCGCCAACAGCGAGGAGTAAAAGCACAACACGAGGCAAATGCACTTCTACTCGAGAGCGGGGGGGCACGAAGGCGGCGTTGTACCGACACTCCGACAGTGGGCATCATAAATGGATATCATTATCCCATAATATCCCGATTTATATTTGTTATACATTCCAAAATAGTTCTGGCCAGGATCTGTGCCACTGTGACAGAATGCTCTGTTATACAGATAGCTAGAATCTCAGCCATAAAGCAGGGCAGGACTGCTGCTTACAATGGGGGGATCAGATAGGATCTGTGCCACTGTGACAGAATGCTCTGTTATACAGATAGCTAGAATCTCAGCCATAAAGCAGGGCAGGACTGCTGCTTACAATGGGGGGATCAGATAGGATCTGTGCCACTGTGACAGAATGCTCTGTTATACAGATAGCTAGAATCTCAGCCATAAAGCAGGGCAGGACTGCTGCTTACAATGGGGGGGATCAGATAGGATCTGTGCCACTGTGACAGAATGCTCTGTTATACAGATAGCTAGAATCTCAGCCATAAAGCAGGGCAGGACTGCTGCTTACAATGGGGGGATCAGATAGGATCTGTGCCACTGTGACAGAATGCTCTGTTATACAGATAGCTAGAATCTCAAGCCATAAAGCAGGGCAGGACTGCTGCTTACAATGGGGGGGATCAGATAGGATCTGTGCCACTGTGACAGAATGCTCTGTTATACAGATAGCTAGAATCTCAGCCATAAAGCAGGGCAGGACTGCTGCTTACAATGGGGGGATCAGATAGGATCTGTGCCACTGTGACAGAATGCTCTGTTATACAGATAGCTAGAATCTCAGCCATAAAGCAGGGCAGGACTGCTGCTTACAATGGGGGGATCAAGATAGGATCTGTGCCACTGTGGACAGAATGCTCTGTTATACAGATAGCTAGAATCTCAGGCCATAAGCAGGGCAGGACTGCTGCTTACAATGGGGGGGATAGGATCTGTGCCACTGTGACAGAATGCTCTGTTATACAGATAGCTAGAATCTCAGCCATAAAGCAGGGCAGGACTGCTGCTTACAATGGGGGGATCAGATAGGATCTGTGCACTGTGACAGAATGCTCTGTTATACAGATAGCTAGAATCTCAGCCATAAAGCAGGGCAGGACTGCTGCTACAATACCATCATTACCATCAGGGGGTGCTGCACAGGGTGGGAAATACCCCAGCTGTGGTGGCAGCTTCTGCTTATATTATATATATAAAATAAGAAATTGGCTACAAAATCACTTACAGTATTGGCAAGAAAAGAAAAGTTTTATTCCAACAACATCAAACTGCCATAGACATCGATGCATTTTGCTCCACTTGGGACTGTCACATATATATATATATATACACTCTAATCCCGGGTCCCACTGCGATTTACTGTATATCCTGCTGCCTCTGAGCGTGACAGGGACTGCCGACTCCCATTGTATTATATATACAGGTTTTCCAGATAAGGGGTCTTTCCATGATTTGGATTTCCATACCTTAAAGGGGTATTCGTATGTTATAGAAAGGCCAATCCTAAGCAACTTTTCAACTGCTCTTCATTATTTATATTTTTAGAGATACAGGTATGGGACCTGTTATCCAGAATGCTTGGGACCTGGGGTTTTCCAGATAAGGGATCTTTCTGTAATTTGGATCTCCATAACTTAAGTCTGTTAAATGTCATTTAAATATTGAAGAAACCCAATAGGGCTGTTCTGCCCCAATAAGGGGTAATTATATCTTAGTTGGGATCAAGTACAGGTACTGTTTTATTATTACAGAGAAAAGGGAATCATTTAACCATTAAATAAACCCAATAGGGCTGTTCTGCCCCCAATAAGGGGTAATTATATCTTAGTTGGGATCAAGTACAGGTACTGTTTTATTATTACAGAGAAAAAGGGAATCATTTAACCATTAAATAAACCCAATAGGGCTGTTCTGCCCCAATAAGGGGTAATTATATCTTAGTTGGGATCAAGTACAGGTACTGTTTTATTATTACAGAGAAAAGGGAATCATTTAACCATTAAATAAACCCAATAGGGCAGTTCTACCCCCAATAAGGGGTAATTATATCTTAGTTGGGATCAAGTACAGGTACTGTTTTATTATTACAGAGAAAAGGGAATCATTTAACCATGAAATAAACCCAATAGGGCTGTTCTGCCCCAATAAGGGGTAATTATATCTTAGTTGGGATCAAGTACAGGTACTGTTTTATTATTACAGAGAAAAAGGGAATCATTTAACCATTAAATAAACCCAATAGGGCTGTTCTGCCCCAATAAGGGGTAATTATATCTTAGTTGGGATCAAGTACAGGTACTGTTTTATTATTACAGAGAAAAGGGAATCATTTAACCATTAAATAAACCCAATAGGGCTGTTCTGCCCCCAATAAGGGGTAATTATATCTTAGTTGGGATCAAGTACAGGTACTGTTTTATTATTACAGAGAAAAGGGAATCATTTAACCATTAAATAAACCCAATAGGGCTGTTCTGCCCCAATAAGGGGTAATTATATCTTAGTTGGGATCAAGTACAGGTACTGTTTTATTATTACAGAGAAAAGGGAATCATTTAACCATTAAATAAACCCAATAGGGCTGTTCTGCCCCAATAAGGGGTAATTATATCTTAGTTGGGATCAAGTACAGGTACTGTTTTATTATTACAGAGAAAAGGGAATCATTTAACCATTAAATAAACCCAATAGGGCTGTTCTGCCCCAATAAGGGGTAATTATATCTTAGTTGGGATCAAGTACAGGTACTGTTTTATTATTACAGAGAAAAGGGAATCATTTAACCATGAAATAAACCCAATAGGGCTGTTCTGCCCCAATAAGGGGTAATTATATCTTAGTTGGGATCAAGTACAGGTACTGTTTTATTATTACAGAGAAAAGGGAATCATTTTTAATACTCTGTATATATGTGCCAATTGTAAAGGGTAAGCAAATAGAATAAACTTCGAAATAAAGTACTGGATAGAGATGGGGTTCTTTATGGTTTAATTGCCCCCCGTTTCCCCGAGTGACAGTCACAAACATGAGAGCGGCGAGACGAGCCCCAGACAGCGCGCGGCTTTTATTAACGAGAGCTAATAGTTTTACCAGGCAGTCACTAAGGCCCTGAGGCGAGAAATTGTTGGCGATTTTTTTTCTATTATAAGCCACTTCCAGGAACGCGCAATAAACTTATACAAGGGCAATAAACCCTTCAGCTGAGCTGCCACCAGCGCGGCCACCGGCTAATAATAGAGATTCCAAATAAGACAATTTGTGATTGGAATAAAAGAGATTTGAGAACAGCTGAAAGGGAATTGGTAAGGGCCGTACCATTCTGCAAAGTGCGCACATCTGACTCCCGCGGGGGGGAGACGGGGGCTCTCGGGGCTTGACAGCCTGAAAGTGACCGGCAGGAATGCCCACAGGGCACCAGCGCCTGTCTCTGTGCGACTGTCACATCGCCTGTCACTTGTCTCCCAGCATTACCTGGCCTGTCACTCGTGTCTCTAATCAAAAGGGGAGCCCATCAGTGAGCCCCCAGCTCCATCAGTGAGCCCCCAGCTCCATCAGTGAGCCCCCAGCCTCATAAATGAGCCCCCAACCCCATCAGTGAACCCCCAGCCCAATCAGTGAGCCCCCAGCTCCATCAACCCCATCAGTGAGCCCCCAGCTCCATCAACCCCATCAGTGAGCCCCCAACCCCATCAGTGAACCCCCAGCCCAATCAGTGAGCCCCCAGCTCCATCAACCCCATCAGTGAGCCCCCAGCTCCATCAACCCCATCAGTGAGCCCCCAACCCCATCAGTGAGCCCCCAGCTCCATCAACCCCATCAGTGAGCCCCAACCCCATCAGTGAGCCCCCAACCCCATCAGTGAGCCCCCAGCTCCATCAACCCCATCAGTGAGCCCCCAACCCCATCAGTGAGCCCCCAACCCCATCAGTGAGCCCCCAGCTCCATCAACCCCATCAGTGAGCCCCCAACCCCATCAGTGAGCCCCCAGCTCCATCAACCCCATCAGTGAGCCCCCAGCTCCATCAACCCCATCAGTGAGCCCCCAGCTCCATCAACCCCATCAGTGAGCCCTAACCCCATCAGTGAGCCCCCAGTCCCGTCAGTGAGCCCCCAGCTCCATCAACCCCATCAGTGAGCCCCCAACCCCATCAGTGAGCCCCCAGCTCCATCAACCCCATCAGTGAGCCCCCAGCTCCATCAACCCCATCAGTGAGCCCTAACCCCATCAGTGAGCCCTAACCCCATCAGTGAGCCCCCAGTCCCGTCAGTGAGCCCCCAGTCCCGTCAGTGAGCCCCCAGTCCCGTCAGTGAGCCCCCAGTCCCATCAGTGAGCCCCCAGCCCCGTCAGTGAGCCCCCAGCCCCGTATATTGTACCCGGGATCCCCTCTGTATAACTCCATCCCTGTATATTGTACCCGGGATCCCCTCTGTATAACTCCATCCCTGTATATTGTACCCGGGATCCCCTCTGTATAACTCCATCCCTGTATATTGTACCCGGGATCCCCTCTGTATAACTCCATCCCTGTATATTGTACCCGGGATCCCCTCTGTATGGGGCTTTATGTACTCCCTGCCCCCCGGCTGCAGTCGCCTGCCCTATATCTGCCCCAGTCCATCTGCCCCTCCGCTGCTTCCCTCCCTCCATATTCCCAGCCACAAAGAACCACTGAGCCCAACAGGTTCCTATCCCCCCCAGAGTTCAGCAGAACCGCAGCCCCAATATGACAGCCCATAATACTCTGATACAGAGGCTGCTGTTTTGCCAGTTCAGCTTTAAAGGAAATTATGAGCAAATTATGGGTCAGATTTGGTTCTGTTTAGTGATTCAGCATTTGGTTGACTCCCCAAATATACACTGTATATAATAAACAGAATTTCTATCTATTTCTACTATGTCTGTATCTATATTCACCTACAATGCATGTGTATATACCTATAAGCACAGATTCCTACGTGTCTATCTGTATCCCTGTTCCCAGCTGTAAGTCCATGTGTATTTATCTAGATCTTTCCAACTGTCTGTATCTATAATTATATATATATTGTATCTGTTTCTATCTATAGTTATCTATTTACTGTATCTATGTTTCTATCTCTATCTATATACAGAATCTATGTTTCTATCTGTATCTCTAATATCTATATACAGGTATGGGATCCATTATCCGGAAACCTGTTATCCAGAAAGTTCCAAATTACGGAGAGGCCATCCCCCCATAGACTCCATTATAAGCAAATAATTCTAATTTTTGAAAATGATTTCCTTTTTCTTTGTAATTAGTAAACAGCCCCTTGTACTTGATCCCATCTAAGATATAATTAATCCTTATGGGAGGCAGGCCATAATCCTATTTTATTTAATTTGTAAATGATTTTTAGCAGATTTATGGTATGGAGATCCAAATTACAGGAAAGATCCCTTATCCGGAAAAACCCCAGGTCCTGAGCATTCTGGATTATAGATACCTGTACTGTATCTATGTTTCTATCTGTATCTCTAATAACCTATATATTGTATATATGTTTCTATCTGTATCTATAATTATATACTTTATTTTTCTATCTGTATTTATAATTATACTTTACTTTTCTTTCTAAAATTTTCTATATATTTGATCTATTTTTCTATCTGTATCTATCACTTTTGTTTTGTATCTGTGCCATTATCTACCAATAAATACACTGTATCTCCTATCCGAATACATTGTATTTAATTTTTAATAAATTATTTTTATCATATATTATATATACATATATATATATATATATATATATACACATATATATATACATATATATGTGTGTGTGTGTATGGGATCTGTTATCCAGAAACCCAATAACCCGTTATCCACAAAGTTCTTAATTATGGCCATCTCTCATTGACTCCATTATGATGAGCAAATGTTTTTAATTTTTAAAAATCATTTCCTTTTTTTACTGTTATAAAACAGTACCTGTACTTGATCCCAACTAAGATATAATTACCCCTTATTGGGGCAGAACAGCCCTATTGGGTTTATTTCATGGTTAAATGATTCCCTTTTCTCTGTAATAATAAAACAGTACCTGTACTTGATCCCAACTAAGATATAATTACCCCTTATTGGGGGCAGAACAGTCCTATTGGGTTTATTTCATGGTTAAATGATTCCCTTTTCTCTGTAATAATAAAACAGTACCTGTACTTGATCCCAACTAAGATATAATTACCCCTTATTGGGGGCAGAACAGCCCTATTGGGTTTATTTAATGGTTAAATGATTCCCTTTTCTCTGTAATAATAAAACAGTACCTGTACTTGATCCCAACTAAGATATAATTACCCCTTATTGGGGCAGAACAGCCCTATTGGGTTTATTTCATGGTTAAATTATTCCCTTTTCTCTGTAATAATAAAACAGTACCTGTACTTGATCCCAACTAAGATATAATTACCCCTTATTGGGGCAGAACAGCCCTATTGGGTTTATTTAATGGTTAAATGATTCCCTTTTCTCTGTAATAATAAAACAGTACCTGTACTTGATCCCAACTAAGATATAATTACCCCTTATTGGGGGCAGAACAGCCCTATTGGGTTTATTTAATGATTAAATGATTCCCTTTTCTCTGTAATAATAAAACAGAGAGAGTTTATTTAATATTAGTTAAATTAGTTAAAATTATTTTTTAGTAGATTTAAGGTATGGAGATCCAAATTACGAAAATACCCCTTATCCAGAAAACTCCAGGGCCCAAGCATTCTGCATAACAGGTCCCATAGCTACATGAATATATATATACTGGTAGTTATGGGATAGGTATCAGAATCTATAGTCGCTCACTGGAGTCTGTTCTAGACCCCGACACCCTGCTGGTGACAGACACAGTGCAATGTGGGTGCCCCCCTGTATCCTGTCAGCCCAGTCCCACGTTTATATGATCCCTGACGCTGCCCAAATATGATATAAATATGATATAAATATGGATAAAAATGTCCCTTTCCCCAAAGCCCGTAATAGAAAAGAGGGGCCCCGACAATAACATTTTCTGAAGGGCCCGGAGCCATCGCAGAATTAGACACAAGTGAATGGGAGATGTCTCTTGTTCTCTCATTTATCCGGGTGCCCCCCTTGTTGTGCCAGTCTCAGTGCCAAGGCAATGCCAGGGATCAGGGGAAAATCATGCGCAATGTCCCCCAGCTATATATACATCCCCCCAAGGGTTAACCGAGCCCCCACACACAGTTCCCTCTATTACAGAAATGATAGCTCCGACACATCTGGCAACACTGAGCTCGTTTCATCTCTCCCCGAGGAGCTTACAATCTACTTCCCCCACCACCGAGGGGCGCAGACAAGGGTCAATTACATCTAGACGAGGGGGGGGCAATTAACCTGCCGCTTTGTGCTGCCAATCATTATTAACGTTAAGTGCGCGGAAGGGAATCCATTATGGGAAAACGGAACGAGAGCCGAGGAATTTCTCTCCCGTCGGTGGGAGAGCGGCGTAGGCCGAAAATACTAAATATTCACTTTACACAGGGATTGGGGCAGATACCCAGACTGATATATTATTATTATTATTGTGTATATATATATATATATATATATATATATATAAAGGTTTCTATATTACACATATATGTTACATACAGATACAAGAGAATAACCCTTTCAATGAGATATGTAGAGATGTAAATGTGAGTATTGGGCACGATCTACATGAATGTGCCGGGGGGGGGGGATCTGCCTTCCGCCCTCTCCGCCAAGGGTTAACAGCTGCGCCTGAGTGCGATGCCTTTCTTACCCCTCCGAAATATACAATGGATTAGTTTGACACGCATTGCTCCTTGCCTGTCGGACTGCCAGGCACGCACACCTGTTACTGCTGTTTCCCCCCACTAATAGAACAAAATATATATATACACATAAATACACAGATATATATATATATATATACACAAACATACATAAATATATATATATATATATATATATATATACACAGATAAATATATACACACACTATTGTTATTATTGACCGGCTTCATGTCAAAAATTAAAAAAACAATATATATAATTTTGAATTATTCCGAAGGCCCCATCTCCCCCTCCTGCTATAGTGATTAACCCTTCAGTCGTCGGCATTAGCTTGGGTTAACGACCCACTGAGCTTGAAGTATTTCCATGGGAGGAAGAGCTGACGCTTCCCTATTATAACGCGGAGTTCATTGTGCCGAATGCCATGCCCCCCCCCCCAGCTCTATCCGGAAGTGTGGTCCCCAGGGTGATGGGATCTGTTATATAGAAGTGCCGGAGGGCAGAGCTTTGGCTGTTCCCCCACCCCCCCCCCCCCTCAGCATTAAGCAATACGTAAGGCCTGGTTGCTGACAATCTGATTGCATGACAATTTTCCTTGAACTCCTATCACAAATACCCGCCATTATGCCTGCAGCTGGGGAACGTGGGACTCGCCGCTCTGTTATTCCACAATGTCTCAAACTATTGTTCTCTTTTAAAATATATTTCTGTTTCTGGTTTTAGCCACTTCAAATTAGCGCTTACTAAATACAAATACGGCTGGAAATTGCAGTGGTTTTGTTTTGTTTGCTGCACTAAGCTTTCTTCTCTCACATTCCCTGCTAATTATTCCCCCTAACAGCAACAATATCCCAGTGATAGAAACAATGGGTTCCTGACCCCTGAGACAGAATGCTCTGTTATACAGATAGCTAGAATTTTAGCCATAAAGCAGGGCAGGACTGCTGCTTACAATGGGGGGCAAATGCACTTCTACTCGAGAGCGGGGGGGCACGAAGGCGGCGTTGTACCGACACTCCGACAGTGGGCATCATAAATGGATATCATTATCCCATAATATCCCGATTTATATTTGTTATACATTCCAAAATAGTTCTGGCCAGGATCTGTGCCACTGTGACAGAATGCTCTGTTATACAGATAGCTAGAATCTCAGCCATAAAGCAGGGCAGGACTGCTGCTTACAATGGGGGGATCAGATAGGATCTGTGCCACTGTGACAGAATGCTCTGTTATACAGATAGCTAGAATCTCAGCCATAAAGCAGGGCAGGACTGCTGCTTACAATGGGGGGATCAGATAGGATCTGTGCCACTGTGACAGAATGCTCTGTTATACAGATAGCTAGAATCTCAGCCATAAAGCAGGGCAGGACTGCTGCTTACAATGGGGGGATCAGATAGGATCTGTGCCACTGTGACAGAATGCTCTGTTATACAGATAGCTAGAATCTCAGCCATAAAGCAGGGCAGGACTGCTGCTTACAATGGGGGGATCAGATAGGATCTGTGCCACTGTGACAGAATGCTCTGTTATACAGATAGCTAGAATCTCAGCCATAAAGCAGGGCAGGACTGCTGCTTACAATGGGGGGGGATCAGATAGGATCTGTGCCACTGTGACAGAATGCTCTGTTATACAGATAGCTAGAATCTCAGCCATAAAGCAGGGCAGGACTGCTGCTTACAATGGGGGGATCAGATAGGATCTGTGCCACTGTGACAGAATGCTCTGTTATACAGATAGCTAGAATCTCAGCCATAAAGCAGGGCAGGACTGCTGCTTACAATGGGGGGATCAGATAGGATCTGTGCCACTGTGACAGAATGCTCTGTTATACAGATAGCTAGAATCTCAGCCATAAAGCAGGGCAGGACTGCTGCTTACAATGGGGGGATCAGATAGGATCTGTGCCACTGTGACAGAATGCTCTGTTATACAGATAGCTAGAATCTCAGCCATAAAGCAGGGCAGGAGTGCTGCTTACAATGGGGGGATCAGATAGGATCTGTGCCACTGTGACAGAATGCTCTGTTATACAGATAGCTAGAATCTCAGCCATAAAGCAGGGCAGGACTGCTGCTTACAATGGGGGGGGGATCAGATAGGATCTGTGCCACTGTGACAGAATGCTCTGTTATACAGATAGCTAGAATCTCAGCCATAAAGCAGGGCAGGACTGCTGCTTACAATGGGGGGATCAGATAGGATCTGTGCCACTGTGACAGAATGCTCTGTTATACAGATAGCTAGAATCTCAGCCATAAAGCAGGGCAGGAGTGCTGCACTGTACCAGAGCAAACAGATTACCCTTTTGCTTTCAGTTCAGTTCCCAGGATACAGCCGCATTACGTCCTGTTAAAACTAATTGAATTTCTCCCCAAATCTATTCCACTTTACTGAATATTTCAGCTGGAATTCTTGCTGCAAATCCCCGTATAAGACAAAGGCAATTGTGCCGATGCCCCCGGGTGGGAGCGGAAGGAACGGGCTATTGAGCCGGGGGGGGGGGGCACATCCCAGTATAGCGATACATACAACGTGCTGACTTTGCTGTCTAATTATAAATGTGCCATTTCGGACCTTCCTTTCAGACCAAGTGCCACCTTGCCTTATGAGGGAACTTTAAGATCAGCAACTGTTCAAAACAAAATGCCATTAAGAGATCGGCTTCAGCCAACACAGGGCGGCCAGGGGATTGTTTTACAGACACCCTGTCCCGCTGCGCACAAGAATGTATTATAGGGAGCTGCACGGGGCCCCAGCACTGCCCTCCTGCCCGGGGGGGGGACCGGCACATACACACATAGATACACATAGATATATACACATATACACATAGATATATAGATATATACACATACACACATAGATACACATAGATATATACACATATACACATAGATATACAGATATATACACATACACACATAGATATATACACATAGATATACAGATATATACACATAGATATATACACCTAGATATATAGATATATACACCTAGATATTTAGATAAATACACCTAGATATATAGATATATACACATAGATATATAAATAAATACACCTAGATATATAGATATATACACATAGATATATAGATAAATACACCTAGATATATAGATACATACACATAGATATATAGATAAATACACCTAGATATATAGATATATACACATAGATATATAGATAAATACACCTAGATATATAGATAGCACGGGGCCCCAGCACAGCCCTCCTGCCGCGGGGAGGGGGGACCGGCACACATACACACAGACACATAGATATATAGATATATACACATAGATATATACACATATAAACATAGATATATACACACATACATACACATACACATAGACACATATATACACATAGATATATAGATATGTACACATAGACACATAGATATATACACATACACATAGATACACATATATATAGATATATACACCTAGATATATACACATAGATATATAGATATATACACATAGATATATAGATATATACACATAGATATATAGATATATACACATACACAGATACACATATATATATATAGATATATACACCTAGATATATACACATAGATATATAAATATATACACATAGATATATAGATATATACACATAGATATATAGATATATACACATAGATATATAGATATATCTGGGGAATAAAGAACTGACTCATGACCTGCTGAGGTTTCTTTTGGGAGACTTTGCGGATAAATAAAAATCGACGGCAGAGAAAAAAAAATTAAATATCTAAATATACGAATACAGGGATCCGTTATCCACAAAGCTCTGAATTGCTTCCATAGACTCCATTATTAGAAAATCATTCCCATTTTTATAAAACAATTTCCCTTTGTCTCTGTACAACTAAGATACAATGAATCCATATTGAAGGCAAAACGATCCTATTGGGTTTAGTGATTTTTTTTTTTTTACAGGTATGGGATCCCTTATCCGGAAACCCGTTATCCACAAAGCTCCAAACTGCAGAAAGGCCATCACCCATAGACTCCATTATCCGCAAATAATTCCCATTTGTAAAAATGATTTCTCTGTACAACTAAGATACAATGAATCCATATTGAAGGCAAAATGATCCTATTGGGTTTAATGATCTTTTTTTTTCAGTACAGGTATGGGATCCCTTATCCGGAAACCCGTTATCCAAGCAAGCTCCGAATTATGGAAAGCCCGTCTCCCATAGGCTCCATTTTAATCAAATAATTCAGATTATAAAATGGATTTTCTTTTTCTCTATAAAAATAGAGCGGTGCTTTGTATTTGATCCCAACTAAGATATAATAAATCCTTACTGGATACAAAACAATCCTATTGGGGTTAATTAATGTTTTATTGATTTTTGAGTAGACTTAAGGTATGGAGATCCAAATTACGGAAAGACCCCTTATCCGGAATACCCTTGGTCCTAAACATTCTGGATAACGGGTGCTATATCTGTAGTATGAAAATCCAAATGACGGAAAGATCCCTTATCCGTAAACCCCCAGGTCCCGGGCATTCTGGATAATGGCTCCTATACCTATAGTATGAAAATCCAAATGACGGAAGATCCCTTATCCGTAAACCCCCAGGTCCCGGGCATTCTGGATAATGGCTCCTATACCTATAGTATGAAAATCCAAATGACGGAAAGATCCCTATTCCGTAAACCCCCAGGTCCCGGGCATTCTGTATAACAGCTCCCGTTCCCATATAATATAATTAAATAGAGGATACGTAGGGGGGGGACAGGGAAGATTTGGGGAATATTCCGTCGTTCCAGCGGCGCCGGAGACTTTATTGGGCCATGGGCGGTTCTGATAGTGCCAATTAAAGCCTTATCGGGGCAGGACAGGATACATTTTGCTTTTATCTGCTGCAAAGCTCTAACTGTCTGCACTGAAGGAAACACCCCGAGTGGAGGGTTAATCTGCCGCCCCCAGGCCACAAACCCTCGCACACTCGCTCACACTCGGCGCCCTGACACCCAGACACAACACCCCCCTATCTGCCCAGCGCCACCTTCCCCATTGTCCTCAAACAACTGAATATCAGCAATCAGGGCTCCAATCCGGGGGCCCCCAACGCTCCCTAAATGCCCATAGGGTTATTAGCAAGAAATAACGGACTATACAGTAAGGATTCGGCACCCCCAAGTGATAGATTTCCTGGATACAACGTGCGACGGTGTCGGCGCATCTCCGAGCAACTTATTGCACAATAAACGCACGGCCGCGTCTGTCACAACCCCCCCCCCCCCCCACCAAATACACAGATAAATTCTACATTAATAACCCCTTGTGTGGGGGGGGGGATACATTTTGCCCCTCACATAAAACAAAAAGGAAACGGCAGTCTCCGAAACCGACGTGTGTGTGTGTCTGGGGGGGCTCCTATTTAAATGCCCCTCTATATAAAAGCTCCCCCCCCCCCCAAATACCCACATAGTTTCCAAGCAATGAGGGGAATGCGGGGAATTGCTTTATCTGATCCCCCCCCCCTGTGTAGGGGGTATTTGTTTAGGCAAATGCCCCCTAATATTCCAGCCCGGTGACACCTTGTTGTACAGCAGATGTTCCCATACGGCAGCGTTCCGGGGGGGGCACCCAGTGCGGGAGAAGGCCCCGGCCTCAATGGCAATTAGGGTAACATTTGGGCCGACTCGGGGGGGCGCCGGGGGCTCATTATTGCGACACTATAGCACCCCGTCTGTAATGACAATTTAGTGCCTATTACTGATCTCCTTAGGAATTACACAGGGGGGTGGGGGGGGGAATAATTGTCGGACGGCAAACGGGGGCTCAACGCCGAAGGAAAAACAACACGGATATTTCTACCGAGCGAGAAATGGCAGAAATAATCAGATTATTACAGACACAATGATATTATATATATACAGTATATACCCCATAGGGATGCACAGACACCCCACTGATCCTATGATAGTTATTATGGGAGCAGAGGGACAGAGGGACGTTACTTATATACAGTATATATATATATACACACACACATACAGTATATACACACACATACAGTATATATATACACACACATACAGTATATACAGATACACACACATACAGTATATACAGATACACACACATACAGTATATATATACACACACATACAGTATATACAGATACACACACATACAGTATATATATACACACACATACAGTATATACAGATACACACACATACAGTATATACAGATACACACACATACAGTATATATATACACACACATACAGTATATACAGATACACACACATACAGTATATACAGATACACACACATACAGTATATATATACACACACATACAGTATATACAGATACACACACATACAGTATATACAGATACACACACATACAGTATATACAGATACACACACATACAGTATATATATACACACACATACAGTATATACACACACATACAGTAATATACACACACATACAGTATATACAGATACACACACATACAGTAATATAACACACACATACAGTATATACAGATACACACACATACAGTATATACACACACATACAGTATATACAGATACACACACATACAGTATATACACACACATACAGTATATACAGATACACACACATACAGTATATATATACACACACATACAGTATATACACACACATACAGTATATACAGATACACACACATACAGTATATACACACACATACAGTATATACAGATACACACACATACAGTATAATTATACCAACATACAGTATATACACACACATACAGTATATACAGATACACACACATACAGTATATACACACACATACAGTATATACAGATACACACACATACAGTAATATATTATACACACACATACCAGTATATACAGATACACACAATACAGTATATACACCACATACAGTATATACACACACATACAGTATATACACACACATACAGTATATACAGATACACACACATACAGTATATACACACACATACAGTATATACAGATACACACACATACAGTATATACACACACATACAGTATATACAGATACACACACATACAGTATATATATACACACACATACAGTATATACAGATACACACACATACAGTATATATATATATACACACTAATGATCACATTGAGAGGCAATACGCCAGTAAATAAATGAGGCGCTCCTTACCACTATACACTGCGCCTATGGGAGCCGCCGCCGCCGCTGACAGTCAGAGGGAAAGCAATGGGGCAGGGCGGCAGCGCCCGGGGGTGGGCAGCGGTGCCAGGGCCGGGGGGCTACAGAGCTGGAAGGGTTAAAGAGAAGAGACTTACTGTGCGCTGAGCCACAAGCCGGAGGGATTCGGGCCCTGCTGTCCGAGTGTCGGGGGATTCTCAGGGTGGCAGTGCGGGGCCCCCCCCCAGGCGTTGGGATGAGGAGCAGATTAAGGGTTAAACATTCCAGGGGTGCAGTCAGGCAGGGGTGCAGTCAGGCCCCCATCTCACTGGGAAGAGAGCTGCTGGGGCTGTGAGAGGAGCCGGGAAGTTTTCGGCAGAACTTTCCCCCCCCTGC